>NC_092089.1:83934113-83961613 GCF_045679555.1 Salvelinus alpinus | reverse complement strand
TCATTGTTATACTAATTTCCGCGACGCATATAAGGCCCTCCCCCGCCCCCCTTTCGGAAAAGCTGACCACGACTCCATTTTGTTGATTCCAGCCTACAAACAGAAACTCAAACAACAAGCTCCCGCGCTCAGGTCTGTTCAACGCTGGTCCGACCAATCTGAATCCACGCTTCAAGACTGCTTCGATCACGCGGATTGGAATATGTTCCGCATCGCGTCCAACAACAATATTGACGAATATGCTGATTCGGTGAGCGAGTTCATTAGGAAGTGCATTGACGATGTCGTACCCACAGCAACGATAAAAACATTCCCAAACCAGAAACCGTGGATTGACGGCAGCATTCGCGTGAAACTGAAAGCGCGAACCACTGCTTTTAACCAGGGCAAGGTGACCGGAAGCATGACCGAATACAAACAGTGTAGCTATTCTCTCCGCAAGGCAATCAAACAGGCTAAGTCCCAGTACAGAGACAAAATCGAGTCGCAATTCAACAGCTCAGACACAAGAGGTATGTGGCAGGGTCTACAGTCAATCACGGATTACAAAAAGAAAACCAGCCCCGTCGCGGACCAGGATGTCTTGCTCCCAGACAGGCTAAACAACTTTTTTGCCCGCTTTGAGGACAATACAGTGCCACTGACACGGCCCCCTACCAAAACCTGCGGGCTCTCCTTCACTGCAGCCGAGGTGAGTAAAACATTTAAACGTGTTAACCCTCGCAAGGCTGCAGGCCCAGACGGCATTCCCAGCCGCGTCCTCAGAGCATGCGCAGACCAGCTGGCTGGTGTGTTTACGGACATATTCAATCAATCCTTATCCCAGTCTGCTGTTCCCACATGCTTCAAGAGGGCCACCATTGTTCCTGTTCCCAAGAAAGCTAAGGTAACTGAGCTAAACGACTACCGCCCCGTAGCACTCACTTCCGTCATCATGAAGTGCTTTGAGAGACTAGTCAAGGACCACATCACCTCCACCCTACCGGACACCATAGACCCACTCCAATTTGCTTACCGACACAATAGGTCCACAGACGACGCAATCGCAACCACACTGCACACTGCCCTAACCCATCTGGACAAGAGGAATACCTATGTGAGAATGCTGTTCATCGATTACAGCTCAGCATTTAACACCATAGTACCCTCCAAACTCGTCATCAAGCTCGAGACCCTGGGTCTCGACCCCGCCCTGTGCAACTGGGTCCTGGACTTCCTGACGGGCCGCCCCCAGGTGGTGAGGGTAGGTAACAACATCTCCACCCCGCTGATCCTCAACACTGGGGCCCCACAAGGGTGCGTTCTGAGCCCTCTCCTGTACTCCCTGTTCACCCACGACTGCGTGGCCATGCACGCCTCCAACTCAATCATCAAGTTTGCGGATGACACTACAGTGGTAGGCTTGATTACCAACAACGACGAGACGGCCTACAGGGAGGAGGTGAGGGCCCTCGGAGTGTGGTGTCAGGAAAATAACCTCACACTCAACGTCAACAAAACAAAGGAGATGATTGTGGACTTCAGGAAACAGCAGAGGGAGCACCCCCCTATCCACATCAAAGTTTTAAGTTCCTCGGTGTACACATCACGGACAAACTGAATTGGTCCACCCACACAGACAGCGTTGTGAAGAAGGCGCAGCAGCGCCTCTTCAACCTCAGGAGGCTGAAGAAATTCGGCTTGTCACCAAAAGCACTCACAAACTTCTACAGATGCACAATCGAGAGCATCCTGTCGGGCTGTATCACCGCCTGGTACGGCAACTGCTCCGCCCACAACCGTAAGGCTCTCCAGAGGGTAGTGAGGTCTGCACAACGCATCACCGGGGGCAAACTACCTGCGCTCCAGGACACCTACACCACCCGATGTCACAGGAAGGCCATAAAGATCATCAAGGACAACAACCACCCAAGCCACTGCCTGTTCACCCTGCTATCATCCAGAAGGCGAGGTCAGTACAGGTGCATCAAAGCAGGGACCGAGAGACTGAAAAACAGCTTCTATCTCAAGGCCATCAGACTGTTAAACAGCCACCACTAACATTTAGTGGCCGCTGCCAACATACTGACTCAACTCCAGCCACTTTAAAAATGGGAATTGATGGAAATTATGTAAAAATGTACCACTAGCCACTTTAAACAATGCCACTTAATATAATGTTTACATACCCTACATTACCCATCTCATATGTATATACTGTACTCTATATCATCTACTGCATCTTGCCATCTTTATGTAATACATGTACCACTAGCCACTTTAAACTATGCCACTTTATGTTTACATACCCTACAGTACTCATCTCATATGTATATACCGTACTCTATACCATCTACTGCATCTGCCATGCCGTTCTGTACCACCACTCATTCATATATCTTTATGTACATATTCTTTATCCCTTTACACTTGTGTGTGTGTGTAAGGTAGTAGTTGTGGAATTGTTAGGTTAGATTACTTGTTGGTTATTACTGCATTGTCGGAACTAGAAGCACAAGCATTTCGCTACACTCGCATTAACATCTGCTAACCATGTGTATGTGACTAATAAAATTTGATTTGATTTGATTTGATTTGGGAGAACGGCTGAGAGAAAGGAGTCTAGAACTCTATAATAATGAATAATAATAATAATAATTATTATTATAATAACAATAACAATAATAATAATAATAATAATAATATTTAATAATACAAATAATAATGATAATAATGTACTCCACTGTTCTCTTTATTCTATGGTATAATACTCCACTGTTCTCTTTACTCTGTGGTATAATACTCCACTGTTCTCTTTACTCTGTGGTATAATACTCCACTGTTCTCTTTACTCTGTGGTATAATACTCCACTGTTCTCTTTACTCTGTGGTATAATACTCCACTGTTCTCTTTACTCTGTGGTATAATACGCCACTGGTCTCTTTACTCTGTGGTATAATACTCCACTGTTCTCTTTACTCTGTGGTATAATACTCCACTGTTCTCTTTACTCTACTATGGTATAATACTCCACTGTTCTCTTTACTCTGTGGTATAATACTCCACTGTTCTCTTTACTCTGTGGTATAATACTCCACTGTTCTCTTTACTCTACTATGGTATAATACTCCACTGTTCTCTTTACTCTGTGGTATAATACTCCACTGTTCTCTTTACTCTACTATGGTATAATACTCCACTGTTCTCTTTACTCTGTGGTATAATACTCCACTGTTCTCTTTACTCTGTGGTATAATACTCCACTGGTCTCTTTACTCTGTGGTATAATACTCCACTGTTCTCTTTACTCTGTGGTATAATACTCCACTGTTCTCTTTACTCTGTGGTATAATACTCCACTGCTCTCTTTACTCTGTGGTATAATACTCCACTGTTCTCTTTACTCTGTGGTATAATACTCCACTGTTCTCTTTACTCTGTGGTATAATAATCCACTGCTCTCTTTACTCTGTGGTATAATACTCCACTGTTCTCTTTACTCTGTGGTATAATACTCCACTGCTCTCTTTACTCTGTGGTATAATACTCCACTGTTCTCTTTACTCTGTGGTATAATACTCCACTGTTCTCTTTACTCTGTGGTATATTACTCCACTGTTCTCTTTACTCTGTGGTATAATACTCCACTGTTCTCTTTACTCTACTATGGTATAATACTCCACTGTTCTCTTTACTCTATGGTATAATACTCCACTGTACTCTTTACTCTATGGTATAATACTCCACTGTTCTCTTTACTCTGTGGTATAATACTCCACGGTTCTCTTTATTCTATGGTATAATACTCCACTGTTCTCTTTACTCTGTGGTATAATACTCCACTATTCTCTTTACTCTGTGGTATAATAATCCACTGTTCTCTTTACTTTGTGATATAATACTCCACGGTTCTCTTTATTCTATGGTATAATACTCCACTGTTCTCTTTACTCTATGGTATAATACTCCACTGTTCTCTTTACTATGTGGTATAATACTCCACTGTTTTCTTTACTTTGTGGTATAATACTCCACTGTTCTCTTTACTCTGTGGTATAATACTCCACAGTTCTCTTTACTTTGTGGTATAATACTCCACTGTTCTCTTTACTATGTGGTATAATACTCCACTGTTCTCTTTATTCTATGGTATAATACTCCACTGTTCTCTTTACTCTGTGGTATAATACTCCACTGTTCTCTTTACTATGTGGTATAATACTCCACTGTTCTCTTTACTCTATGGTATAATACTCCACTGTTCTCTTTACTCTATGGTATAATACTCCACTGTTCTCTTTACTCTATGGTATAATACTCCACTGTTATCTTTACTCTATGGTATAATACTCCACTGCTCTCTTTACTCTGTGGTATAATACTCCACTGTTCTCTTTATTCTATGGCATAATACTCCACTGTTCTCTTTACTCTATGGTATAATACTCCACTGTTCTCTTTACTCTATGGTATAGTACTCCACTGTTCTCTTTACTATGTGGTATAATACTCCACTGTTCTCTTTACTCTATGGTATAATACTCCACTGTTCTCTTTACTATGTGGAATAATACTCCACTGTTCTCTTTACTCTATGGTATAATACTCCACTGTTATCTTTACTCTGTGGTATAATACTCCACTGTTCTCTTTACTCTGTGGTATAATACTCCACTGTTCTCTTTACTATGTGGTATAATACTCCACTGTTCTCTTTACTCTATGGTATAATACTCCACTGTTCACTGTTCTCGTTACTCTATGGTATAATACTCCACTGTTCACTGTTCTCTTTACTCTATGGTGTAAATACTCCACTGTTCTCTTTACTTTATGGTATAATACTCCACTGTTCTCTTTACTCTGTGGTATAATACTCCACTGTTCTCTTTACTCTATGGTATAATACTCCACTGTTCTCCTTACTCTGTGGTATAATACTCCACTGATCACTGTTCTCGTTACTCTATGGTATAACACTCCACTGTTCTCTTTATTCTATGGTATAATACTCCACCGTTCTCTTTACTCTGTGGTATAATACTCCACTGTTCTCTTTACTATGTGGTATAACACTCCACTGTTCTCTTTATTCTATGGTGTAATACTCCACCGTTCTCTTTACTCTGTGGTATAATACTCCACTGTTCTCTTTACTCTATGGTATAATACTCCACTGTTCTCTTTAATCTGTTGTATAATACTCCACTGTTCTCTTTACTCTACTATGGTATAATACTCCACTGTTCTCTTTACTCTATGGTATAATACTCCACTGTTCTCTTTACTCTGTGGTATAATACTCCACTGTTCTCTTTACTCTATGGTATAATACTCCACTGTTCTCTTTACTCTATGGTATAATACTCCACTGTTCTCTTTACTCTATGGTATAATACTCCACTGTTCTCTTTACTCTATGGTATAATACTCCACTGATCACTGTTCTCGTTACTCTATGGTATAACACTCCACTGTTCTCTTTATTCTATGGTATAATGCTCCACCGTTCTCTTTACTCTGTGGTATAATACTTCACTGTTCTCTTTACTATGTGGTATAATACTCCACTGTTCTCTTTACTCTGTGGTATAATACTCCACTTTTCTCTGTACTCTGTGGTATAATACTTCACTGTTCTCTTTACTCTGTGGTATAATACTTCACTGTTCTCTTTACTATGTGGTATAATACTCCACTGTTCTCTTTACTCTGTGGTATAATACTTCACTGTTCTCTTTACTATGTGGTACAATACTCTACTGTTCTCTTTACTCTATGGTATAATACTCCACTGTTCTCTTTACTCTGTGGAATAATACTCCACTGTTCTCTTTACTCTGTGAAATAATACTCCACTGTTCTTTTTACTCTGTGGTATGATGCTCCACGGTTCTATTTACTCTGTGGTATAATACTCCACTTTTCTCTGTACTCTGTGGTGTAATACTCCACTGTTCTCTTTACTCTACTATGGTATGATACTCCACTGTTCTCTTTACTCTGTGGTATAATACTCCACTGTTCTCTTTACTCTGTGGTATAATACTCCACTGTTCTCTTTATTCTATGGCATAATACTCCACTGTTCTCTTTACTCTGTGGTATAATACTCCACTGCTCTCTTTACTCTGTGGTATAATACTCCACTGTTCTCTTTACTCTGTGGTATAATACTCCACTGTTCTCTTTACTCTATGGTATAATACTCCACTGTTCTCCTTACTCTGTGGTATAATACTCCACTGATCACTGTTCTCGTTACTCTATGGTATAACACTCCACTGTTCTCTTTATTCTATGGTATAATACTCCACCGTTCTCTTTACTCTGTGGTATAATACTCCACTGTTCTCTTTACTCTGTGGTATAATACTCCACTGTTCTCTTTACTCTATGGTATAATACTCCACTGTTCTCCTTACTCTGCTGGTATAATACTCCACTGATCACTGTTCTCGTTACTCTATGGTATAACACTCCACTGTTCTCTTTATTCTATGGTATAATACTCCACCGTTCTCTTTACTCTGTGGTATAATACTCCACTGTTCTCTTTACTATGTGGTATAACACTCCACTGTTCTCTTTATTCTATGGTATAATACTCCACCGTTCTCTTTACTCTGTGGTATAATACTCCACTGTTCTCTTTACTCTATGGTATAATACTCCACTGTTCTCTTTAATCTGTTGTATAATACTCCACTGTTCTCTTTACTCTACTATGGTATAATACTCCACTGTTCTCTTTACTCTATGGTATAATACTCCACTGTTCTCTTTACTCTGTGGTATAATACTCCACTGTTCTCTTTACTCTATGGTATAATACTCCACTGTTCTCTTTACTCTATGGTATAATACTCCACTGTTCTCTTTACTCTATGGTATAATACTCCACTGTTCTCTTTACTCTATGGTATAATACTCCACTGATCACTGTTCTCGTTACTCTATGGTATAACACTCCACTGTTCTCTTTATTCTATGGTATAATGCTCCACCGTTCTCTTTACTCTGTGGTATAATACTTCACTGTTCTCTTTACTATGTGGTATAATACTCCACTGTTCTCTTTACTCTGTGGTATAATACTCCACTTTTCTCTGTACTCTGTGGTATAATACTTCACTGTTCTCTTTACTCTGTGGTATAATACTTCACTGTTCTCTTTACTATGTGGTATAATACTCCACTGTTCTCTTTACTCTGTGGTATAATACTTCACTGTTCTCTTTACTATGTGGTACAATACTCTACTGTTCTCTTTACTCTATGGTATAATACTCCACTGTTCTCTTTACTCTGTGGAATAATACTCCACTGTTCTCTTTACTCTGTGAAATAATACTCCACTGTTCTTTTTACTCTGTGGTATGATGCTCCACGGTTCTATTTACTCTGTGGTATAATACTCCACTTTTCTCTGTACTCTGTGGTGTAATACTCCACTGTTCTCTTTACTCTACTATGGTATGATACTCCACTGTTCTCTTTACTCTGTGGTATAATACTCCACTGTTCTCTTTACTCTGTGGTATAATACTCCACTGTTCTCTTTATTCTATGGCATAATACTCCACTGTTCTCTTTACTCTGTGGTATAATACTCCACTGCTCTCTTTACTCTGTGGTATAATACTCCACTGTTCTCTTTACTCTGTGGTATAATACTCCACTGTTCTCTTTACTCTGTGGTATAATAATCCACTGCTCTCTTTACTCTGTGGTATAATACTCCACTGTTCTCTTTACTCTGTGGTATAATACTCCACTGCTCTCTTTACTCTGTGGTATAATACTCCACTGTTCTCTTTACTCTGTGGTATAATACTCCACTGTTCTCTTTACTCTGTGGTATATTACTCCACTGTTCTCTTTACTCTGTGGTATAATACTCCACTGTTCTCTTTACTCTACTATGGTATAATACTCCACTGTTCTCTTTACTCTATGGTATAATACTCCACTGTACTCTTTACTCTATGGTATAATACTCCACTGTTCTCTTTACTCTGTGGTATAATACTCCACGGTTCTCTTTATTCTATGGTATAATACTCCACTGTTCTCTTTACTCTGTGGTATAATACTCCACTATTCTCTTTACTCTGTGGTATAATAATCCACTGTTCTCTTTACTTTGTGATATAATACTCCACGGTTCTCTTTATTCTATGGTATAATACTCCACTGTTCTCTTTACTCTATGGTATAATACTCCACTGTTCTCTTTACTATGTGGTATAATACTCCACTGTTTTCTTTACTTTGTGGTATAATACTCCACTGTTCTCTTTACTCTGTGGTATAATACTCCACAGTTCTCTTTACTTTGTGGTATAATACTCCACTGTTCTCTTTACTATGTGGTATAATACTCCACTGTTCTCTTTATTCTATGGTATAATACTCCACTGTTCTCTTTACTCTGTGGTATAATACTCCACTGTTCTCTTTACTATGTGGTATAATACTCCACTGTTCTCTTTACTCTATGGTATAATACTCCACTGTTCTCTTTACTCTATGGTATAATACTCCACTGTTCTCTTTACTCTATGGTATAATACTCCACTGTTATCTTTACTCTATGGTATAATACTCCACTGCTCTCTTTACTCTGTGGTATAATACTCCACTGTTCTCTTTATTCTATGGCATAATACTCCACTGTTCTCTTTACTCTATGGTATAATACTCCACTGTTCTCTTTACTCTATGGTATAGTACTCCACTGTTCTCTTTACTATGTGGTATAATACTCCACTGTTCTCTTTACTCTATGGTATAATACTCCACTGTTCTCTTTACTATGTGGAATAATACTCCACTGTTCTCTTTACTCTATGGTATAATACTCCACTGTTATCTTTACTCTGTGGTATAATACTCCACTGTTCTCTTTACTCTGTGGTATAATACTCCACTGTTCTCTTTACTATGTGGTATAATACTCCACTGTTCTCTTTACTCTATGGTATAATACTCCACTGTTCACTGTTCTCGTTACTCTATGGTATAATACTCCACTGTTCACTGTTCTCTTTACTCTATGGTGTAAATACTCCACTGTTCTCTTTACTTTATGGTATAATACTCCACTGTTCTCTTTACTCTGTGGTATAATACTCCACTGTTCTCTTTACTCTATGGTATAATACTCCACTGTTCTCCTTACTCTGTGGTATAATACTCCACTGATCACTGTTCTCGTTACTCTATGGTATAACACTCCACTGTTCTCTTTATTCTATGGTATAATACTCCACCGTTCTCTTTACTCTGTGGTATAATACTCCACTGTTCTCTTTACTATGTGGTATAACACTCCACTGTTCTCTTTATTCTATGGTATAATACTCCACCGTTCTCTTTACTCTGTGGTATAATACTCCACTGTTCTCTTTACTCTATGGTATAATACTCCACTGTTCTCTTTAATCTGTTGTATAATACTCCACTGTTCTCTTTACTCTACTATGGTATAATACTCCACTGTTCTCTTTACTCTATGGTATAATACTCCACTGTTCTCTTTACTCTGTGGTATAATACTCCACTGTTCTCTTTACTCTATGGTATAATACTCCACTGTTCTCTTTACTCTATGGTATAATACTCCACTGTTCTCTTTACTCTATGGTATAATACTCCACTGTTCTCTTTACTCTATGGTATAATACTCCACTGATCACTGTTCTCGTTACTCTATGGTATAACACTCCACTGTTCTCTTTATTCTATGGTATAATGCTCCACCGTTCTCTTTACTCTGTGGTATAATACTTCACTGTTCTCTTTACTATGTGGTATAATACTCCACTGTTCTCTTTACTCTGTGGTATAATACTCCACTTTTCTCTGTACTCTGTGGTATAATACTTCACTGTTCTCTTTACTCTGTGGTATAATACTTCACTGTTCTCTTTACTATGTGGTATAATACTCCACTGTTCTCTTTACTCTGTGGTATAATACTTCACTGTTCTCTTTACTATGTGGTACAATACTCTACTGTTCTCTTTACTCTATGGTATAATACTCCACTGTTCTCTTTACTCTGTGGAATAATACTCCACTGTTCTCTTTACTCTGTGAAATAATACTCCACTGTTCTTTTTACTCTGTGGTATGATGCTCCACGGTTCTATTTACTCTGTGGTATAATACTCCACTTTTCTCTGTACTCTGTGGTGTAATACTCCACTGTTCTCTTTACTCTACTATGGTATGATACTCCACTGTTCTCTTTACTCTGTGGTATAATACTCCACTGTTCTCTTTACTCTGTGGTATAATACTCCACTGTTCTCTTTATTCTATGGCATAATACTCCACTGTTCTCTTTACTCTATGGTATAATACTCCACTGTTCTCTTTACTATGTGGTATAATACTCCACTGTTCTCTTTACTCTATGGTATAATACTCCACGGTTCACTGTTCTCGTTACTCTATGGTATAATACTCCACTGTTCTCTTTACTATGTGGTATAATACTCCACTGTTCTCGTTATTCTATGGTATAATACTCCACGGTTCACTGTTCTCGTTACTCTATGGTATAATACTCCACTGTTCTCTTTACTATGTGGTATAATACTCCACTGTTCTCGTTATTCTATGGTATAATACTCCACGGTTCACTGTTCTCGTTACTCTATGGTATAATACGCCACTGTTCACTGTTCTCTTTACTCTATGGTATAATACTCCACTGTTCACTGTTCTCATTACTCTATGGTATAATACTCCACTGTTCACTGTTCTCTTTACTCTATGGTATAACACTCCACTGTTCTCTGTATTCGGTGGTATAATACTCCACTGTTCTCTTTACTCTATGGTATAATACTCCACTGTTCTCTTTACTCTGTGGTATAATACTCCACTGTTCTCTTTACTCTGTGGTATAATACTCCACTGTTCTCTTTACTCTGTGGTATAATACTCCACTGTTCTCTTTACTCGGTGGTATAATACTCCACTGTTCTCTTTACTCTGTGGTATAATACTCCACTGCTCTCTTTACTCTGTGGTATAATACTCCACTGTTCTCTTTACTCTGTGGTATAATACTCCACTGTTCTCTTTACTCTGTGGTATAATACTCCACTGCTCTCTTTACTCTGTGGTATAATACTCCACTGTTCTCTGTACTCTGTGGTATAATACTCCACTGCTCTCTTTACTCTGTGGTATAATACTCCACTGTTCTCTTTACTCTGTGGTATAATACTCCACTGTTCTCTTTACTCTGTGGTATAATACTCCACTGTTCTCTTTACTCTGTGGTATAATACTCCACTGTTCTCTTTACTCTATGGTATAATACTCCACTGTTCTCTTTACTTTGTGGTATAATACTCAAATGTTCTCTTTATTCTATGGTATAATACTCCACTGTTCTCTTTACTCTATGGTATAATACTCCACTGTTATCTTTACTCTATGGTATAATACTCCACTGTTCTCTTTACTCTGTGGTATAATACTCCACTGTTCTCTTTACTCTGTGGTATAATACTCCACTGTTCTCTTTATTCTATGGTATAATACTCCACTGTTCTCTTTATTCTATGGTATAATACTCCACTGTTCTCTTTACTCTGTTGTATAATACTCCACTATTCTCTTTACTTTGTGGTATAATACTCCAATGTTCTCTTTATTCTATGGTATAATACTCCACTGTTCTCTTTACTCTGTGGTATAATACTCCACTGTTCTCTTTACTATGTGGTATAATACTCCACGGTTCTCTTTATTCTATGGTATAATACTCCACTGTTCTCTTTACTCTATGGTATAATACTCCACTGTTCTCTTTACTCTGTGGTATAATACTCCACTGTTTTCTTTACTTTGTGGTATAATACTCCACTGTTCTCTTTACTATGTGGTATAATACTCCACTGTTCTCTTTATTCTATGGTATAATACTCCACTGTTCTCTTTACTCTGTGGTATAATACTCCACTGTTCTCTTTACTCTATGGCATAATACTCCACTGTTCTCTTTACTCTATGGTATAATACTCCACTGTTCTCTTTACTATATGGTATAATACTCCACTGTTCTCTTTACTCTATGGTATAATACTCCACTGTTCTCTTTATTCTATGGCATAATACTCCACTGTTCTCTTTACTCTATGGTATAATACTCCACTGTTCTCTTTACTCTGTGGTATAATACTCCACTGTTCTCTTTACTCTATGGTATAATACTCCACTGTTCTCTTTACTCTATGGTATAATACTCCACTGCTCTCTTTACTCTGTGGTATAATACTCCACTGTTCTCTTTATTCTATGGTATAATACTCCACTGTTCTCCTTACTCTATGGTATAATACTCCACTGTTCTCTTTATTCTATGGCATAATACTCCACTGTTCTCTTTAATCTATGGTATAATACTCCACTGTTCTCTTTACTCTATGGTATAATACTCCACTGTTCTCTTTACTCTGTGGTATAATACTCCACTGTTCTCTTTACTCTATGGTATAATACTCCACTGTTCTCTTTACTCTGTGGTATAATACTCCACTGTTCTCTTTACTCTATGGTATAATACTCCACTGTTCTCTTTACTATGTGGTATAATACTCCACTGTTCTCTTTACTCTATGGTATAATACTCCACTGTTCTCGTTACTCTATGGTATAACACTCCACTGTTCTCTTTATTCTATGGTATAATACTCCACCGTTCTCTTTACTCTGTGGTATAATACTCCACTGTTCTCTTTACTCTATGGTATAATACTCCACTGTTCTCTTTACTCTGTTGTATAATACTCCACTGTTCTCTTTACTCTACTATGGTATAATACTCCACTGTTCTCTTTACTCTATGGTATAATACTCCACGGTTGTCTTTATTCTATGGTATAATACTCCACTGTTCTCTTTACTCTGTGGTATAATACTCCACTGTTCTCTTTACTATGTGGTATAATACTTCACTGTTCTCTTTACTCTGTGGTATAATACTCCACTGTTCTCTTTATTCTATGGTATAATGCTCCACCGTTCTCTTTACTCTGTGGTATAATGCTGCACCGTTCTCTTTACTCTGTGGTATAATACTCCACTGTTCTCTTTACTCTATGGTATAATACTCCACTGTTCTCTTTACTCTATGGTATAATACTCCACTGTTCTCTTTACTCTGTGGTATAATACTCCACTGTTCTCTTTACTCTGTGGTATAATACTCCACTGTTCTCTTTACTCTGTGGTATAATACTCCACTGTTTTCTTTACTCTGTGGTATAATACTCCACTGTTCTCTTTACTCTGTGGTATAATACTCCACTGTTCTCTTTACTCTATGGTATAATACTCCACTGTTCTCTTTACTCTGTGGTATAATACTCCACTGTTCTCTTTACTCTATGGTATAATACTCCACTGGTCTCTTTACTCTGTGGTATAATACTCCACTGTTCTCTTTACTCTGTGGTATAATACTCCACTGTTCTCTTTACTCTGTGGTATAATACTCCACTGTTCTCTTTACTCTATGGTATAATACTCTACTGTTCTCTTTACTCTATGGTATAATACTCCACTGTTCTCTTTACTCTGTGGTATAATACTCCACTGTTCTCTTTACTCTGTGGTATAATACTCCACTGTTCTTTTTACTCTGTGGTATGATGTTCCACGGTTCTATTTACTCTGTGGTATAATACTCCACTTTTCTCTGTACTCTGTGGTGTAATACTCCACTGTTCTCTTTACTCTACTATAGTATGATACTCCACTGTTCTCTTTACTCTGTGGTATAATACTCCACTGTTCTCTTTACTCTGTGGTATAATACTCCACTGTTCTCTTTACTATGTGGTATAATACTCCACTGTTCTCTTTACTCTGTGGTATAATACTCCACTGTTCTCTTTACTATGTGGTATAATACTCCACTGTTCTCTTTACTCTATGGTATAATACTCCACTGTTCACTGTTCTCGTTACTCTATGGTATAATACTCCACTGTTCACTGTTCTCTTTACTCTATGGTGTAAATACTCCACTGTTCTCTTTACTTTATGGTATAATACTCCACTGTTCTCTTTACTCTGTGGTATAATACTCCACTGTTCTCTTTACTCTATGGTATAATACTCCACTGTTCTCCTTACTCTGTGGTATAATACTCCACTGATCACTGTTCTCGTTACTCTATGGTATAATACTCCACTGTTCTCTTTATTCTATGGTATAATACTCCACCGTTCTCTTTACTCTGTGGTATAATACTCCACTGTTCTCTTTACTATGTGGTATAACACTCCACTGTTCTCTTTATTCTATGGTATAATACTCCACCGTTCTCTTTACTCTGTGGTATAATACTCCACTGTTCTCTTTACTCTATGGTATAATACTCCACTGTTCTCTTTAATCTGTTGTATAATACTCCACTGTTCTCTTTACTCTACTATGGTATAATACTCCACTGTTCTCTTTACTCTATGGTATAATACTCCACTGTTCTCTTTACTCTGTGGTATAATACTCCACTGTTCTCTTTACTCTATGGTATAATACTCCACTGTTCTCTTTACTCTATGGTATAATACTCCACTGTTCTCTTTACTCTATGGTATAATACTCCACTGTTCTCTTTACTCTATGGTATAATACTCCACTGATCACTGTTCTCGTTACTCTATGGTATAACACTCCACTGTTCTCTTTATTCTATGGTATAATGCTCCACCGTTCTCTTTACTCTGTGGTATAATACTTCACTGTTCTCTTTACTATGTGGTATAATACTCCACTGTTCTCTTTACTCTGTGGTATAATACTCCACTTTTCTCTGTACTCTGTGGTATAATACTTCACTGTTCTCTTTACTCTGTGGTATAATACTTCACTGTTCTCTTTACTATGTGGTATAATACTCCACTGTTCTCTTTACTCTGTGGTATAATACTTCACTGTTCTCTTTACTATGTGGTACAATACTCTACTGTTCTCTTTACTCTATGGTATAATACTCCACTGTTCTCTTTACTCTGTGGAATAATACTCCACTGTTCTCTTTACTCTGTGAAATAATACTCCACTGTTCTTTTTACTCTGTGGTATGATGCTCCACGGTTCTATTTACTCTGTGGTATAATACTCCACTTTTCTCTGTACTCTGTGGTGTAATACTCCACTGTTCTCTTTACTCTACTATGGTATGATACTCCACTGTTCTCTTTACTCTGTGGTATAATACTCCACTGTTCTCTTTACTCTGTGGTATAATACTCCACTGTTCTCTTTATTCTATGGCATAATACTCCACTGTTCTCTTTACTCTATGGTATAATACTCCACTGTTCTCTTTACTATGTGGTATAATACTCCACTGTTCTCTTTACTCTATGGTATAATACTCCACGGTTCACTGTTCTCGTTACTCTATGGTATAATACTCCACTGTTCTCTTTACTATGTGGTATAATACTCCACTGTTCTCGTTATTCTATGGTATAATACTCCACGGTTCACTGTTCTCGTTACTCTATGGTATAATACTCCACTGTTCTCTTTACTATGTGGTATAATACTCCACTGTTCTCGTTATTCTATGGTATAATACTCCACGGTTCACTGTTCTCGTTACTCTATGGTATAATACGCCACTGTTCACTGTTCTCTTTACTCTATGGTATAATACTCCACTGTTCACTGTTCTCATTACTCTATGGTATAATACTCCACTGTTCACTGTTCTCTTTACTCTATGGTATAACACTCCACTGTTCTCTGTATTCGGTGGTATAATACTCCACTGTTCTCTTTACTCTATGGTATAATACTCCACTGTTCTCTTTACTCTGTGGTATAATACTCCACTGTTCTCTTTACTCTGTGGTATAATACTCCACTGTTCTCTTTACTCTGTGGTATAATACTCCACTGTTCTCTTTACTCGGTGGTATAATACTCCACTGTTCTCTTTACTCTGTGGTATAATACTCCACTGCTCTCTTTACTCTGTGGTATAATACTCCACTGTTCTCTTTACTCTGTGGTATAATACTCCACTGTTCTCTTTACTCTGTGGTATAATACTCCACTGCTCTCTTTACTCTGTGGTATAATACTCCACTGTTCTCTGTACTCTGTGGTATAATACTCCACTGCTCTCTTTACTCTGTGGTATAATACTCCACTGTTCTCTTTACTCTGTGGTATAATACTCCACTGTTCTCTTTACTCTGTGGTATAATACTCCACTGTTCTCTTTACTCTGTGGTATAATACTCCACTGTTCTCTTTACTCTATGGTATAATACTCCACTGTTCTCTTTACTTTGTGGTATAATACTCAAATGTTCTCTTTATTCTATGGTATAATACTCCACTGTTCTCTTTACTCTATGGTATAATACTCCACTGTTATCTTTACTCTATGGTATAATACTCCACTGTTCTCTTTACTCTGTGGTATAATACTCCACTGTTCTCTTTACTCTGTGGTATAATACTCCACTGTTCTCTTTATTCTATGGTATAATACTCCACTGTTCTCTTTATTCTATGGTATAATACTCCACTGTTCTCTTTACTCTGTTGTATAATACTCCACTGTTCTCTTTACTTTGTGGTATAATACTCCAATGTTCTCTTTATTCTATGGTATAATACTCCACTGTTCTCTTTACTCTGTGGTATAATACTCCACTGTTCTCTTTACTATGTGGTATAATACTCCACGGTTCTCTTTATTCTATGGTATAATACTCCACTGTTCTCTTTACTCTATGGTATAATACTCCACTGTTCTCTTTACTCTGTGGTATAATACTCCACTGTTTTCTTTACTTTGTGGTATAATACTCCACTGTTCTCTTTACTATGTGGTATAATACTCCACTGTTCTCTTTATTCTATGGTATAATACTCCACTGTTCTCTTTACTCTGTGGTATAATACTCCACTGTTCTCTTTACTCTATGGCATAATACTCCACTGTTCTCTTTACTCTATGGTATAATACTCCACTGTTCTCTTTACTATATGGTATAATACTCCACTGTTCTCTTTACTCTATGGTATAATACTCCACTGTTCTCTTTATTCTATGGCATAATACTCCACTGTTCTCTTTACTCTATGGTATAATACTCCACTGTTCTCTTTACTCTGTGGTATAATACTCCACTGTTCTCTTTACTCTATGGTATAATACTCCACTGTTCTCTTTACTCTATGGTATAATACTCCACTGCTCTCTTTACTCTGTGGTATAATACTCCACTGTTCTCTTTATTCTATGGTATAATACTCCACTGTTCTCCTTACTCTATGGTATAATACTCCACTGTTCTCTTTATTCTATGGCATAATACTCCACTGTTCTCTTTACTCTATGGTATAATACTCCACTGTTCTCTTTACTCTATGGTATAATACTCCACTGTTCTCTTTACTCTGTGGTATAATACTCCACTGTTCTCTTTACTCTATGGTATAATACTCCACTGTTCTCTTTACTCTGTGGTATAATACTCCACTGTTCTCTTTACTCTATGGTATAATACTCCACTGTTCTCTTTACTATGTGGTATAATACTCCACTGTTCTCTTTACTCTATGGTATAATACTCCACTGTTCTCGTTACTCTATGGTATAACACTCCACTGTTCTCTTTATTCTATGGTATAATACTCCACCGTTCTCTTTACTCTGTGGTATAATACTCCACTGTTCTCTTTACTCTATGGTATAATACTCCACTGTTCTCTTTACTCTGTTGTATAATACTCCACTGTTCTCTTTACTCTACTATGGTATAATACTCCACTGTTCTCTTTACTCTATGGTATAATACTCCACGGTTGTCTTTATTCTATGGTATAATACTCCACTGTTCTCTTTACTCTGTGGTATAATACTCCACTGTTCTCTTTACTATGTGGTATAATACTTCACTGTTCTCTTTACTCTGTGGTATAATACTCCACTGTTCTCTTTATTCTATGGTATAATGCTCCACCGTTCTCTTTACTCTGTGGTATAATGCTGCACCGTTCTCTTTACTCTGTGGTATAATACTCCACTGTTCTCTTTACTCTATGGTATAATACTCCACTGTTCTCTTTACTCTATGGTATAATACTCCACTGTTCTCTTTACTCTGTGGTATAATACTCCACTGTTCTCTTTACTCTGTGGTATAATACTCCACTGTTCTCTTTACTCTGTGGTATAATACTCCACTGTTTTCTTTACTCTGTGGTATAATACTCCACTGTTCTCTTTACTCTGTGGTATAATACTCCACTGTTCTCTTTACTCTATGGTATAATACTCCACTGTTCTCTTTACTCTGTGGTATAATACTCCACTGTTCTCTTTACTCTATGGTATAATACTCCACTGGTCTCTTTACTCTGTGGTATAATACTCCACTGTTCTCTTTACTCTGTGGTATAATACTCCACTGTTCTCTTTACTCTGTGGTATAATACTCCACTGTTCTCTTTACTCTATGGTATAATACTCTACTGTTCTCTTTACTCTATGGTATAATACTCCACTGTTCTCTTTACTCTGTGGTATAATACTCCACTGTTCTCTTTACTCTGTGGTATAATACTCCACTGTTCTTTTTACTCTGTGGTATGATGTTCCACGGTTCTATTTACTCTGTGGTATAATACTCCACTTTTCTCTGTACTCTGTGGTGTAATACTCCACTGTTCTCTTTACTCTACTATAGTATGATACTCCACTGTTCTCTTTACTCTGTGGTATAATACTCCACTGTTCTCTTTACTCTGTGGTATAATACTCCACTGTTCTCTTTACTCTGTGGTATAATACTCCACTGTTCTCTTTACTCTGTGGTATAATACTCCACTGTTCTCTTTACTCTGTGGTATAATACTCCACTGTTCTCTTTAACCTACTATGGTATAACACTCCACTGTTCACTGCTGAAGGGGAGAACTGTGCTTTTATTATCCACTTATCTTCTGGTTCTCTGGTATAATACAATTGTCTCACTGTTTCTCTGGTTCTGTGGTATAATACAGTATTCTCACTGATCTTTGGGTTCTATGGTATAAACAGTCGTTCCCACCGCTCTGTATTCCGTACTGTAGGATTCTATGGTAATCCTCTCCATTGAGACAGATTATCCTCTATCAGCATGCTTTACCAAACAGAAGATGAAAGACCTCATGGGGTGTAGAACTTTCCTCAGGAGGGACTGAGAGGTGGAACGAAAGGAGAGGAGAAAAGAGGAAGGCAGAGGAGAGGTGAGGAGAGGTGAGAAGAGGAGAGGTGAGGAGAGGAGGGCAGAGGAGAGGAGAGGTGAGGAGAGGAAGGCAGATAAGAGGTGAGGAGAGGTGAGGAGAGGAGAGGAGAGGAGGGCAGAGGAGAGGAGAGGTGAGGCGTGGAGAGGAGAGGAGAGTAGAGGAGGGCAGAGGAGAGGTGAGGAGAGGAGAGGTGAGAAGAGGAGAGTAGAGGAGAGTAGAGGAGAGGAGAGGAGAGTAGAGTAGAGGAGAGTAGAGGAGGGCAGAGGAGAGGAGAGGAGAGGAGAGGAGAGGAGAGGAGAGGAGAGGAGAGGAGAGGAGAGGAGAGGAGAGGAGAGGAGAGGAGGGGAGGGCAGAGGAGAGGTGAGGAGAGGAGAGGAGGGCAGAGGAGAGGAGGATGATTGAGAGGGTGGAGGAGAGGAGAAGAAAGCAGAGGGGGACAACAAGGAGAGGAGAGGAGCGTGTGCCAGACAGAGTAGACAGATGTTAAGGGTCTTTGGTAACTGTGGGTCTCTGAGTCTCTGACCCTTCCTGTCATCCTCCACCCAGAGTTACACTAACAGGACATACACACAGCCAGGGCCTGCTCTGACACTTAGCAGTGTTCTCCCTGTCAGAGGAACACTGGGTAATGAGGGAGGAGAAGGGTGTGGTACGGTACTAGTCCTGGTGCTGCTGTCTCTAAGGGTTTGGTACGGTACTAGTGCTGGTGATGCTGTCTCTAAGGGTTTGGTACTGTACTGGTCCTGCTGTCTCTAAGGGTTTGGTATTGTACTGGTGCTGCTGTCTCTAAGGGTTTGGTACTGTACTGGTGCTGCTGTCTCTAAGGGTTTGGTACTGTACTGGTCCTGCTGTCTCTAAGGGTTTGGTACTGTACTGATCCTGCTGTCTCTAAGGCTTTGGTTCTGTACTGGTCCTGCTGTCTCTAAGGGTTTGGTACTGTACTGGTGCTGCTGTCTCTAAGGGATTGGTACTGTACTGGTCCTGCTGTCTCTAAGGGTTTGGTACTGTACTGGTCCTGCTGTCTCTAAGGGTTTGGTACTGTACTGGTGCTGTTGTCTCTAAGGGTTTGGTACTGTACTGGTCCTGCTGTCTCTAAGGGTTTGGTACTGTACTGGTCCTGCTGTCTCTAAGGGTTTGGTACGGTACTAGTCCTGCTGTCTCTAAGGGTTTGGTACTGTACTGGTCCTGGTGCTGTTGTCTGTAAGGGTTTGGTACTGTACTGGTCCTGCTGTCTCTAAGGGTTTGGTACTGTACTGGTCCTGCTGTCTCTAAGGGTTTGGTACTGTACTGGTCCTGCTGTCTCTAAGGGTTTGGTACTGTATTGGTCCTGCTGTCTCTAAGGGTTTGGTTCTGTACTGGTCCTGCTGTCTCTAAGGGTTTGGTACTGTACTGGTCCTGCTGTCTCTAAGGGTTTGGTACTGTGTTGGTCCTGCTGTCTCTAAGGGTTTGGTACTGTACTGGTCCTGCTGTCTCTAAGGGTTTGGTACTGTACTGGTCCTGCTGTCTCTAAGGGTTTGGTACTGTACTGGTCCTGCTGTCTCTAAGGGTTTGGTACTGTACTGGTCCTGCTGTCTCTAAGGGTTTGGTACTGTACTGGTCCTGCTGTCTCTAAGGGTTTGGTACTGTACTGGTCCTGCTGTCTCTAAGGGTTTGGTACTGTATTGGTCCTGCTGTCTCTAAGCCCTATAACTGGAGCAGCAGACTCGGGCAGAAGATCACTGATCATATGAATATGGATTACTTATCATACCAAGGGTATCAGGTCATGATGCCAGAAGAGCTGAAGAGTGTGAATGGTTAAATGGTGAAATCAAGGTTTCCATTGGCTATCAGTTGAGGTGGGGGTGCAGTAATCTTGCCTTACAAAATTACATTTACAAGAGAGTGGGAGTTAATAGCAGAGTATCACGTGTACTTTTTCAGAGGGTGACCATGGGAGTCGTCTGTTACAATTGTACAATTTCTGAGTGGCGAGGTGCAAGTAGGCTAGTCTATTTCAGGGAGCGCTCTACGTAGGGTGAGTCACCATACATTTGGAAGAGACACACACACACACACACACACACACAAACACACAAATACACACACACACGTGGCCTGGAGAATGCTGTTTTTTCTTCGGTGGGGCTGGCCTATTGGGCAGCGGCCATATTTGTCCCTCCCTCCCTCCCTCCCTCCCTCCCTCCCTCCCTCCCTCCCTCCCTCCCTCCCTCCCTCCCTCCCTCCCTCCCTCCCTCCCTCCCTCCCTCCCTCCCTCCCTCCCCTCAGCCCCTCCCCTCCCTCCCTCCCTCCCTCCCCTCAGCCCCTCCCCTCCCTTCCCTCAGCCACTCCCCTCTGCCCCTCCCCTCACTGTAATCTGGCCGTGGGCTTTGAACAGGCTGAACATGCTGGAGACTCAATCTGTTGGGTGAATACAGAGAAACATGAGGCCTGGCCCACCCACAGACAAGACGTAGCAGAAAATAACCCAGCCCCAGACCAGCAAAGGCCAGAGCAGACCAGACCTGAGAGGGAAAAGAGAGCAGCACACTGCCAGAGCAGAGAGCAGAGAGCAGAGATAGAGATGTGTTGTGGTGCAGTGAAAAGAGAAGAAGAGATATGTGTTGTAGTGCAGTGAAAAGAGAAGAAGAGATATGTGTTGTGGTGCAGTGAAAAGAGAAGAAGAGATATGTGTTGTGGTGCAGTGAAAAGAGAAGAAGAGATATGTGTTGTGGTGCTGTGAAAAGAGAGGAAGAGATATGTGTTGTAGTGCAGTGAAAAGAGAGGAAGAGATATGTGTTGTAGTGCAGTGAAAAGAGAAGAATAGATATGTGTTGTAGTGCAGTAAAAAGAGAGGAAGAGATATGTGTTGTAGTGCAGTGAAAAGAGAGGAAAAGATATGTGTTGTAGTGCAGTGAAAAGAGAAGAAGAGATATGTGTTGTAGTGCAGTGAAAAGAGAGGAAGAGATATGTGTTGTGGTGCAGTGAAAAGAGAGGAAGAGAGATGTGTTGTAGTGCAGTGAAAAGAGAGGAAGAGATATGTGTTGTAGTGCAGTAAAAAGAGAGGAAGAGATATGTGTTGTAGTGCAGTGAAAAGAGAGGAAAATATATGTGTTGTAGTGCAGTGAAAAGAGAAGAAGAGATATGTGTTGTAGTGCAGTGAAAAGAGAAGAAGAGATATGTGTTGTAGTGCAGTGAAAAGAGAGAAAGAGATATGTGTTGTGGTGCAGTGAAAAGAGAGGAAGAGATATGTGTTGTAGTGCAGTGAAAAGAGAGGAAGAGATATGTGTTGTAGTGCAGTGAAAAGAGAAGAAGAGATATGTGTTGTAGTGCAGTGAAAAGAGAGGAAGAGATATGTGTTGTGGTGCAGTGAAAAGAGAGGAAGAGATATGTGTTGTGGTGCAGTGAAAAGAGAGGAAGAGATATGTGTTGTAGTGCAGTAAAAAGAGAGGAAGAGATATGTGTTGTAGTGCAGTGAAAAGAGAAGAAGAGATATGTGTTGTAGTGCAGTGAAAAGAGAGGAAGAGATATGTGTTGTGGTGCAGTGAAAAGAGAGGAAGAGATATGTGTTGTGGTGCAGTGAAAAGAGAGGAAGAGATATGTGTGCAATGAAAAGAGAAGAAGAGATATGTGTTGTGGTGCAGTGAAAAGAGAGGAAGAGATATGTGTTGTGGTGCAGTGAAAAGAGAGGAAGAGATATGTGTGCAGTGAAAAGAGAGGAAGATATATGTGTTGTGGTGCAGTGAAAAGAGAGGAAGAGAGATGTGTTGTGGTGCAGTGAAAAGAGAGGAAGAGATATGTGTTGTAGTGCATTGAAAAGAGAGGAAAATATATGTGTTGTAGTGCAGTGAAAAGAGAGGAAGAGATATGTGTTGTGAAAAGAGAGGAAGAGATATGTGTTGTGGTGCAGTGAAAAGAGAGTAAGAGATATGTGTTGTAGTGCAGTGAAAAGAGAGGAAGAGATGTGTTGTGGTGCAGTAAAAAGAGAGGAAGAGATATGTGTTGTAGTGCAGTGAAAAGAGAGGAAGAGATATGTGTTGTAGTGCAGTGAAAAGAGAAGAAGAGATATGTGTTGTAGTGCAGTGAAAAGAGAGGAAGAGATATGTGTTGTAGTGCAGTGAAAAGAGAGGAAGAGATATGTGTTGTAGTGCAGTAAAAAGAGAGGAAGAGATATGTGTTGTGGTGCAGTGAAAAGAGAAGAAGAGATATGTGTTGTGGTGCAGTGAAAAGAGAGGAAGAGATATGTGTTGTAGTGCAGTGAAAAGAGAAGAAGAGATATGTGTTGTAGTGCAGTGAAAAGAGAGGAAGAGAGATGTGTTGTGGTGCAGTGAAAAGAGAGGGAGAGATATGTGTTGTGGTGCAGTGAAAAGAGAGGAAGAGATATGTGTTGTGGTGCAGTGAAAAGAGAAGAAGAGATATGTGTTGTAGTGCAGTGAAAAGAGAGGAAGAGATATGTGTTGTAGTGCAGTAAAAAGAGAGTACGAGCGAAAATGAAGGTAACAGGATCAAAACAGATGGAGGCCATTTTGGCTCAAAGGGAGGCAGTGGTAGACCAGGGAATGAGAGGGAGAGAGAGACAACAAGGCAGCAGGAGAGAGAGAGAGAGAGAGAGAGAGAGAGAGAGAGAGAGAGAGAGAGAGAGAGAGAGAGAGAGAGAGAGAGAGAGAGAGAGAGAGAGAGAGAGAGAGAGAGAGAGAGAGAGAGAGAGACAGGACATAGGAATCATGAGTACTGCTGTCAGTGGAACCCAGAGGATGCATTGATTAACCTCTCATGTCCATTCTTCACCTTTCTTTTCCACATCTGTCTATCCCTCCATCTTCCACTTCTCACAGTAAACAGAAAGCCCATCATGCTACATATAGACAGTCTATCATGGTACTTAAAATGTACAGTTACCCTAATCTGTGCAGAATTTATCTCACAATATAACATTATGTTTTCAATCGACAGGTCTTCAGAATGTGAACCTAAATGCCAGAAAGTCTAACAATGTCATCTCTTTTCTCCCCCTCCCTCTCTTCCTCTCCCCCCGCTCCTCTTCCTCTCCCCCGCCCCTCTTCTTCTCTCTCCCTCTCTCCTTTCCTACCTCTCCCCTCTCCCATTCCTCTCTCTCTCCGTCTTCCCACTCTCCCTCTCCCCCTCCCTCTCCCCCTCCCTCTCTCTCTCCGTCTTCCCACTCTCCCTCTCCCCCTCCCTCTCCCTCTCCCCCTCTCTCTCTCTCTCTCTCCGTCTTCCCACTCTCCCTCTCCCCCTCCCTCTCCCCCTCCCTCTCCCTCTCCCCCCCTCTCTCTCTCTCTCTCCGTCTTCCCACTCTCCCTCTCCCCCTCCCTCTCCCCCTCCCTCTCTCTCTCCGTCTTCCCACTCTCCCTCTCCCCCTCCCTCTCCCCCTCCCTCTCCCTCTCCCCCTCTCTCTCTCTCTCTCTGCGTCTTCCCACTCTCCTTCCCCCCAGTCTGTTCCCAGTTCTCTAAAGGTGTCTATGCCATCATTGGCCTCTACGACAGGAAGACGGTGAACATGCTGATGTCGTTCTGCGGGGCGCTGCACGTGTGTTTCGTCACGCCTTCCTTCCCCATCGAGACGGCCAACCAGTTTGTGATCCAGCTGAGACCCGAGCTACAGGACACTCTGGTGGGGGTCATAGACCACTACGGATGGACCAAGTTCGTCTACATGTACAGCTCAGATTCTGGTGAGTAAAGGGGGTCAAAGGTCAAATGATGTATTCTCTGAATAGTGTCTGCATGTGAATGAATAGCTGTACTGGGTTGGCCTGGTGATTCTTTCAACATAATTGCTGGGACCATGCTGAAAAGCACAATGTAAAATAAAATATAATTGCCTGCTCAGTACGGTTCTGGTCGGCTCTATAGTGTGAAAAGACTATATCAACTTCACAATGATGCACAAATATAAGACAACAGGGAACATGTTCCATGTACAGTCCCTTCAGTAAGTATTCAGACCCCTTGACTTTTTCACCATTTTGTTACGTTACAGCCTTATTCTAAAATTGATTAGATGAATTTCTCGCATGGAATAGCCTTCATTTCTCAGATCAAGAATAGACTAACGAGTTTCAGAAGAAAGTTATTTGTTTCTGGCCATTTTGAGCCTGTAATCGAACCCACAAATGCTGATGGTCCAGATACTCAACTAGTCTGAAGAAGGCCAGTTTTATTGCTTCGTTAATCAAAACAACAGTTTTCAGCTGTGCTAACATAATTGCAAAAGGGTTTTCTAATGATCAATTAGCCTTTTAAAATGATACATTTGGATTAGCTAACACAACGTGCCATTGGAACACAGGAGTAATGGTTGCTGATAATGGGCCTCTGTACACCTATGTAGATATTCCATCACAAATCTGCTGTTTCCAGCTACAATAGTCATTTACAACATTAACAATGTTAATGTACTGTATTTCTGATCATTTTTATGTTATTTTAATTGACAAAAAATAGCTTTTCCTTCAAAAACAAGGACATTTCTAAATGACCCCAAGCTTTTGAACGGTAGTGTTATATTTGCTAAAATGTTTTGTCAATTTGCTTTGTCATTATGGGGTTTTGTGTGTAGACTGATGAGGGAAAAAACATTTTAATCTATTTTAGAATAAGGCTGTAACGTAACAACATATCAAGGGGTCTAAATACTTTCCTAATGCACGGTAGCAGACACTTACAGTCATACATTCTTTCATGTACTGGTGGTCCCGGGAATCAAACCGTCTATCCTGGCATTGCAAGCGCCATGCTCTACCAACTGAGCTACAGAGGACCACGACATTACCATAAAACACTACCGCTGGCTGGTTTGTCAAGGTTGTCAAGGAGACCAAGTGACACGGTAGTGAAACAGAGTGATATTCAGCTGACTATCCAGGCTAATAGACGGGGGAGTTGCTGGAGGTTTGGTAGGATCGCTGGGTCACAGGGTATGACGTTCCAGGTGTGTGTCAGGAATAGCTTTAGAAATGGAACATGAGCCTGTAAAATCTGCTCGTTAGAGAACGTTGCACACACACACACACACACACACACACACACACACACACACACACACACACACACACACACACACACACACACACACACACACACACACACACACACACACACACACACACACACACACACAAACAAACGTACCTACGCACGTACTACTGTGTGAGTGTTGCACGCGCACACATAAACACGTACACAATACATACTTCCTGCACACACACACCTCTCACAGGTCCTGTCTTGTGCAAGACATCAGTTGTCATACCAACCACAGTTAGTCATTCACTGATTGCCATGGTGACAGCGGAGGGGTAAGGAGTAGCCATTGTGTCCTTTCACAGTGAAAAGCCTTTTCAGCCACAGCTCTAGGACACACCTGCACATGGACAGACAACACACACAAAGGCACACAGACACAATGATTTGTCACACAAGGAGTAGGAGAGTGTTGAATGTCTCTAAGTCTCTCATGTTGTCAGGGTATTTGAAAAGCATACTTGTATGGCAGCAAGAGCAAAGCAAACACGTTTCAGCTGCTTCATTTTCTGTCGGTGCAGAAAGAATGACGCACATGTACACACCAGGTGTGCTCTACCTCCATCCCTACCTCCTTTCCTCTCAGTCTCTCCCTTCCTCTCCTCCCAGTCTCCCAGTCTCTCCCCTCCTCTCCTCCCAGTCTCTCCCCTCCTCTCCTCCCAGTCTCTCCCCTTCTTTCCTCCCAGTCTCTCCCCCCCTCTCCTCCCAGTCTCTCCCCTCATCTCCTCCCAGTCTCTCCCCTCATTTCCTCCCAGTCTCTCCCCCCCTCTCCTCCCAGTCTCTCCCCTCCTCTCCTCCCAGTCTCTCCCCTTCTTTCCTCCCAGTCTCTCCCCCCCTCTCCTCCCAGTCTCTCCCCTCATCTCCTCCCAGTCTCTCCCCTCATTTCCTCCCAGTCTCTCCCCCCTCTCCTCCCAGTCTCTCCCCTCCTTTCCTCCCAGTCTCTCCCCTCCTCTCCTCCCAGTCTCTCACCTCCTCTCCTCCCAGTCTCTCCCCTCCTTTCCTCCCAGTCTCTCCCCCCCTCTCCTCCCAGTCTCTCCCCTCCTCTCCTCCCAGTCTCTCCCATCCTTTCCTCCCAGTCTCTCCCCCCCTCTCCTCCCAGTCTCTCCCTTCCTCTCCTCCCAGTCTCCCAGTCTCTCCCCCCCTCTCCTCCCAGTCTCTCCCCTCCTCTCCTCCCAGTCTCTCCCCTCCTTTCCTCCCAGTCTCTCC
>NC_092089.1:83911613-83929113 GCF_045679555.1 Salvelinus alpinus | reverse complement strand
ACCGTGGTCCTGAAGGGCAGAAGCTCCGTCTATGGAGTTCGCTGCTGTCCATAGCAGTCAATGGTTTAATGTGACTGACTGCTGGGTTTGAAACCAAGTATTCTGAACACCACTGGACTGTATTTGCCCACTGAACTAAAGCTATGTCCGATTTCTCAAATGATTTATGTGATTTGACACGTTGTATTTATCAGGTGTCATCAACTTTAAAACCACTTCTCAACCTCTCCTCTAAACCGTCCAACGGAGCCAGGCATCCATCACCTTTCACCATAATTCTGACTAGTTAGACACACACCAACAACCCTGCTGCAAATATGGCATGTGAAATATGTAAAGAGGGTCATATGCCATTTTTGATTATTCTCTCTAGTGCAGTTGTGACTGGCTGTGTGGAATACAGCTTCATGTATTAGCTTAGCTTATAATGTAATTGTTATAATTCAGTATTTGGTTTAGTAATGGCCGCCGCTCTGCAGCTTGTGAAAGCTTTGTTTACCTTCTGGAATAACTGTCTGTCCCCTCCCAGGAGGATTCTGATTGGTCTAATATGATACTGAGTGTCCCACACTGTAAATCTGCAGCCATGATCGATGTGTTCCCTAATGGCCTCTTATTTCCTGTCCCTGTTCTGAGCCGCGAGCCCATTGGTTCCCTGGCCTATTCCCCCATGATACTTTAGTGCATTAGCAGCCTATGGGGACAGCTTAATGGAGTGGCCTGGATGTAATTGGTGCCTCTGAGGGACTGTCTGTGTCTGTGTGTGTGTGCAGGGCCAGCCCTAGCCTTTTGGGGGCCCTTAGTGAGATTTGGTTAGGGGTCCCCCCACCTCGCGGCAAAACATTTTAGTGGTCCTGCAGTTCTACACAATGGAGCATATAGAAAATCTAGCAGTTTTATAACACATGTCATGCAATTCTACACATTTTGCCATGGGGAAGAGAAAAAAGAACAGTTTTACAGCTATTTCCCTGCAATTCTACTAATTTTGTCAAGGGTTGATTTTCTTTTGCCGTTTTAAAGATCATTTTCTGCAATTCTACACATTTTGCATGACTTATGCCATGTTAATAAGATATCTGAGTGACAATGACTAACATAAACAATGGGTGACCCATGGAGGTTAGGGCTTCTAGGCATGTGCCCTGCGTTGCCGGGCAGGATTCGGTCATCATTACTACAAGTTTAGACAGCTGGCTAGACAAACTTCCAATCTAAAAATGTTAGCTGAAATGGGCTAATTGAGTGAGTCTCAGTAACTGACATAACAAGAGAAAAACTGCTGATGCACAACCAAATTTCGAAATTGTACCTTCTGTATTCTACGATTTTAACTCTAAATAGTAAGTTGAGACCCCAATTGAGTTCCAAAAAATATATATATATAAAAAAAAATGGTTGGGGGCCCCCTTGCGGCCAGGGGCCCTAAGCGGCCACTTATGTCGCTTATGCCTGTGGCCGCCCTGGTGTGTGTGTGTGGTGCGCATGTGTGTGTGTGTGTTTGTTTGTGCGTATGCATGTGCGTGTGTCTGTGTGTGTGTGTGTGTGGAGTGATTATCCAGAGTAACACCAAGTGCTGTAACAACATATCTGTACATGGCATCCCAGTCGTCATAATGAACTGTCCCTCTGGAGCCGGTAATCATATATTACATTGCTGTGCTGTCAGAGAAAGTCTTATGATGGATAGGTCTATGTTAGCATGAGAGCTTTGTTATTGATGGATAGGTCTTATTGGGCAAGATGCTTCTTGGACTTAGTGGTCAAGATTCTTCTTGGACTTAGTGGTCAAGATGCTTCTTGGACTTAGTGGTCAAGATTCTTCTTGGACTTAGTGGTCAAGATGCTTCTTGGACTTAGTGGTCAAGATTCTTCTTGGACTTAGTGGTCAAGATGCTTCTTGGACTTAGTGGTCAAGATTCTTCTTGGACTTAGTGGTCAAGATGCTTCTTGGACTTAGTGGACAAGATTCCTCTTGGGCTTAGTGGACAAGATTCCTCCTGGGCTTAGTGGACAAGATTCCTCTTGGGCTTAGTGGACAAGATTCCTCTTGGGCTTAGTGGTCAAGATGCTTCTTGGGCTTATTGGGCAAAATGCTTCTTGGACTTAGTGGTCAAGATGCTTCTTGGACTTAGTGGTCAAGATGCTTCTTGGGCTTATTGGGCAAGATGCTTCTTGGGCTTAGTGGTCAAGATGCTTCTTGGGCTTATTGGGCAAGATGCTTCTTGGGCTTATTGGGAAAGATGCTTCTTGGGCTTATTGGGAAAGGTGCTTCTTAGGCTTTTGGACAAGATGCTTGGTTTCTAAGATATGTCAGTCATACAGTGTAAGTTATGTCATACGATGCATCCAAATGGCACCCTATTCACCATGTACTGCACCAGGGCACCAGGGAATAGGATGCCTTTTGGAACACAGCCATAGTTCACCTCTAACCCATGACCTTTGCCCCTGACCTGTAGGCCTGTCGGTGCTGCAGAAGGTCCTGGACACAGCTGCTGAGAGGAGCTGGCTGGTGACGTCTGTCAACGTGGAGACCATGACGGAGGCCTCATTCCTCAAGGTGTTCCAAGACCTGGACAAGAGGAAGGAGGGACAGATCATCATCGACTGTGAGACCGAAAGACTCACCTCCATCCTAAAAAAGGTAACAAGATAGAGAGACTCACCTCAACCCTCAAAACGGTAACAAAACTGTGACATTGCAGGAGTCATCTGCATTGCTAGTAGTGGGCCAGCAATGGCAAAAATGGTAAGCAGCTACCATACATAAGCCAGAACTTTGCCAGACCTGTTTTGGTCAGAACTGTGCCACATAAAAATGCAGGTCAGATGAAAAAAGTAGGCCTGATTTGGGTCGTTGTACTTTTGCTTTCTGTGAATTAATTGAATCCAGACATTTGAGAAAGCATCGCTCTGTTGCACGTGTGACAAAATTAACATGAATTCTCAGTGAAATAAACACCACATAGCTAGCAAAAGATGGGACAGAGAAAGACAGAGAGTAATAAAAAGAGAGAGAAGAGAAGGTAAGAGAGACAGGTTGACGTTTATTGTCATGAATCTTGCCGTGGAAGCAGAACTGAGCGATTTCCGCTAGATAGGCTAGCTGCAAAGTCAAAATAGGCTATATGTGACCTCTGTTGAGGAACATTGGGAAAGTAATTCTGCTTTGAAAGTTGATAAACTTGTAACTCCACTTTTGAGAAAATGGTCCATGAATATATTGGTACACCTAATGGAGAGCACTTCTTTGTCTACACCCATTCAACATCGTTCACACCCTCTTAAGCCTTAGCCCCACCCATCTCTTTAAGGATTCACATCTGAGGCCATATGCTAAAAAGAGTGAGTAAGGTAGTATAGTAAACAACCAAAGAGGGTTAGTTAGGGTTTCAGAGTTTATGACTTTCTGGCTGTGCCAGATAGTGACCAGTTTGTAGAGCTGCCTCCAGGGCAAGATTAATGACAATAAAGGCCAAACTGTGGATAAGAGGTTCCTCCCAGGCAGCGGTGTTCCAGTGTAGTGTATTAGTCTCAGTGTATTAGAGACAGGAGATATAGAGACGGTTAGGTTGACATTTGGAGCTGTAGAGAAACACTTATTCACCACGCTACTGCTGCCTAGGAAGGGTGTATCCTGGCATAGCAATTAATGACACACACACACACACACACACACACACACACACACACACACACACACACACACACACACACACACACACACACACACACACACACACACACACACACACACACACACACACACACACACGCCAACACACAAACACACACACACACACGCACGCACACACACACACACGCCAACACACAAACAGCAGAAAGAGCCCGAGACCTCTCTCCCCTCTCTCTCCTCCAACGTTTGGCTCTAGCTGTGTGAAGACAGTGTCCCCTCTCTCTCCTCCAACGTTTGGCTCTAGCTGTATGAAGACAGTGTCCCCTCTCTCCTCCAACGCTTGGCTCTAGCTGTATGAAGATAATGTCCTCTCTCTCCTCCAACGTTTGGCTCTAGCTGTGTGAAGACAGTGTCCCCTCTCTCTCCTCCAACGCTTGGCTCTAGCTGTGTGAAGACAGTGTCCCCTCTCTCTCCTCCAACGTTTGGCTCTAGCTGTATGAAGACAGTGTCCTCTCTCTCCACCAACGCTTGGCTCTAGCTGTGTGAAGACAGTGTCCCCTCTCTCTCCTCCAATGTTTGGCTCTAGCTGTATGAAGACAGTGTCCTCTCTCCTCCAACGCTTGGCTCTAGCTGTATGAAGACAGTGTCCTCTCTCTCCTCCAACGCTTGGCTCTAGCTGTATGAAGACAGTGTCCTCTCTCTCTCCTCCAACGTTTGGCTCTAGCTGTGTGAAGACAGTGTCCCCTCTCTCTCCTCCAACGCTTGGCTCTAGCTGTGTGAAGACAGTGTCCCCTCTCTCTCCTCCAACGCTTGGCTCTAGCTGTGTGAAGACAGTGTCCCCTCTCTCTCCTCCAACGCTTGGCTCTAGCTATATGAAGACAGTGTCCTCTCTCCTCCAACGTTTGGCTCTAGCTGTGTGAAGACAGTGTCCCCTCCCTCTCCTCCAACGCCTGGCTCTAGCTGTGTGAAGACAGTGTCCCCTCTCTCTCCTCCAACGTTTGGCTCTAGCTGTGTGAAGACAGTGTCCCCTCTCTCTCCTCCAACGTTTGGCTCTAGCTGTATGAAGACAGTGTCCCCTCTCTCTCCTCCAACGTTTGGCTCTAGCTGTATGAAGACAGTGTCCCCTCTCTCTCCTCCAACGTTTGGCTCTAGCTGTATGAAGACAGTGTCCCCTCTCTCTCCTCCAACGTTTGGCTCTAGCTGTATGAAGACAGTGTCCCCTCTCTCGCCGTAAATAAGGTCTGTGGTAAACATAGGATTAGGAGATCTTGTACATTTTGTTCTGTGAGATAATCTTCATCAACTAACGTCATCAACTAACGTCTCTTTTTGTGAATTTTGAATAATTTATGTATTCAAAACAAGCACATAAATCACATAAAGGCTTCATAATTCATAAAGGTCATGTTAACTAACTAACTAGTTATGGTAGTTTTGCTTTAAACCAGGGATGGGCAACTTAGTCTTCGGGGGCCGGAGTGCTGTTGTCCTTTAAAGCAGGTATGGGAAACTCCAGTCCTCGGGGGCCAGAGTGCTGTTGTACTTTAAACCAGGTATGGGAAACTCCAGTCCTCGGGGGCCGGAGTGCTGTTGTACTTTAAACCAGGTACGGGAAACTCCAGTCCTCGGGGGCCAGAGTGCTGTTGTACTTTAAACCAGGTATGGGAAACTCCAGTCCTCGGGGGCCAGAGTGCTGTCGTACTTTAAACCAGGTATGGGAAACTCCAGTCCTCGGGGGCCAGAGTGCTGTCGTACTTTAAACCAGGTATGGGAAACTCCAGTCCTCGGGGGCCAGAGTGCTGTCACTCTTTATCCCTAGCAAACACAGCTGATTAAACTAAATGCATTCCAATCTAAAGATTAGTTGATTATTGGAGTCAGGTGTGTTAGCTGGGGCTGGGGCAAAACAATCTAGATATACAGTGTAAAGTTGATAATTTCATAATGACGAATCACGTTTGCGAGGCGCGCTGCATGGGCAAAGATGAGGAGAAAAGAAGCTCAAAGAAATTCCAAACGGTCAAAACCATTTGATTTTATAATGGGGGTGAAATCCAACGTTGTGCATTAAATTCATTAGCTATGTCATATTTAATTTGTAAACAATAGATAATGATATTATTACTAGCTCAAACAATTCATCTGCAAAGATGACAAGTTCATTGGTGGGTGATGGTGATTTCAGAACCAAAGTGCGGGTGGGGTGGGGCAAAAACAGGCTAACCCCCCCCCCCCCCCCCTAATCTGATAGTGGTAGTGGGGTGGTAGATGTCTAGTCACCCTTATGGCTCTAATCTAATAGTGGTAGTGGGGTGGTAGATGTCTAGTCACCCTTATGGCTGTAATCTGATAGTGGTAGTGGGGTGGTAGATGCCTAGTCTCCTTTATGGCTCTAATCTGATAGTGGTAGTGGGGTGGTAGATGTCTAGTCTCCCTTATGGCTCTAATCTAATAGTGGTAGTGGGGTGGTAGATGTCTAGTCTCCCTTATGGCTCAGATCAGATCCAGCTCAGAAAGGCCCAGCTCAGACAGAGCCAGCTCAGAAAGGCCCAGCTAAGACAGATCCAGCTCAGAAAGGCCCAGCTCAGACAGAGCCAGCTCAGAAAGGCCCAGCTCAGACAGAGCCAGCTCAGAGAGGCCCAGCTCAGAGAGGCCCAGCTCAGAGAGGCCCAGCTCAGAGAGGCCCAGCTCAGACAGATCCAGCTCAGAGAGGCCCAGCTCAGAGAGGCCCAGCTCAGACAGATCCAGCTCAGAGAGGCCCAGCTCAGACAGATCCAGCTCAGAGAGGCCCAAATCAGAGAGGCCCAGCTCAGACAGATCCAGCTCAGAGAGGCCCAGATCAGAGAGGCCCAGCTCAGACAGATCCAGCTCAGAGAGGCCCAGTTCAGACAGATCCAGTTCAGAGAGGCCCAGCTCATGAGCTCCATCAGCACAATATTTTATTTAAGAATGGAAAATGAATGTGTTTATGCAACAAATGTTAGTGCATCGAATCGAATCGAACCGCATCGTTTCGTTCTCTAATCAAACCGAATCTCACCGAACTGTTTTCTGACTAAAACGTTCCTGTATTGGAAGCCCATCTATCTAGATATGTATCGAATCGTCTTGAAAGGGAAAGATTCACATCCCTATTAAATAGTCATTACAATTTACTACAGATGAGAAAGACACTGATAAAAAACATGGCATTAACTATGTGACGGCTGTACATTAGCTCACATTAAAGCATTGTGCACTCAACCACTGAGGATTCAATGTGCAGAAATGCATGCAAGCATGCACACACACACACAGAGACACACACACACAGATGTACCCACCCATGCGCGCATGCACACACACCGTCCCCTGTGGGGGGGGCTGCCTAACAAGGTTTATGTGTCATTTATGACAGACACAACCCTACACACTCTGTCATACCACTGTTATTTATGATAGACACAACCCTGAAGAGGAGAGGAGAGGAGAAGAGAGGGGAGGGGAGGAAGGGAGGGGAGGAAAGGAGGATAGGTAGGAGAGGAAGACGGGAGGAAAGGAGAGGAGAAGCTGGTAGAGGACAGGAGAGAAGAGAGGGAGTGAAGAAGGAGTGGGGAGTAGACTAGAGTAGAGTAGAGTAGAGGAGAGGAGAGGAGAGGAGAGGAGAGGAGAGGAGAGGAGAGGAGAGGAGAGGAGAGGAGAGGAGAGGAGAGAGTGGGGAGGAGGAGAGGAGAGAAGGGAGTGGGGAGGAGAGTAGAGGGAGTGGGGAGGAGAGGGAGTGAGGAGGAGAAGAGAGGAGTGGAGAAGGAGTGGGGAGGAGAGGAGAGTGAGTGAGTGGGGAAGAGAGGGAACGGGGAAGAGAGGAGAGGAGAGGAAGTGAAGAAGAGATGAGAGGAGCGGGAGTGGAGAAGGAGTGGGGAGTAGATGAGAGGAGAGGAGAGTGTGTGGGGAGGAGAGGAGCAGGAGTAGGGAGGAGAGGAGAGGAGGGAGTGGGGAGGAGAGGAGAGGAGGGAGTGGGGAGGAGAGGAGAGGAGAGGGAGAGGAGAGGAGAGGAGAGGAGAGGAGAGGAGAGGAGAGGAGAGGAGAGGGAGTGGGGAGGAGAGGAAAGGAAAGGGGTGGGGAGGGGAGAAGAGGGAGTAGGGAGTAGGGAGGAGACAGGAGGAGAGGGAGTGGGGAGGGGAGAAGAGGGAGTAGGGAAGAGAGGAGGCGGAGTGGGGAGGGGAGAAGAGGGGGTAACTGACAGATCGAGTGAGAGTTCTGTAACTGACAGATAGAGTGGGGTTCTGTAACTGACAGATAGAGTGGGGGTTCTGTAACTGACAGATCGAGTGGGGTTCTGTAACTGACAGATCGAGTGGGGTTCTGTAACTGACAGATAGAGTGGGGGTTCTGTAACTGACAGAGTGGGGGTTCTGTAACTGACAGATAGCGTGAGGGTTCTGTAACTGACAGATAGAGTGGGGTTCTGTAACTGACAGATAGAGTGGGGGTTCTGTAACTGAAAGATAGCGTGAGGGTTCTGTAACTGACAGATAGAGTGGGGGTTCTGTAACTGACAGATAGAGTGGGGTTCTGTAACTGACAGATCGAGTGAGAGTTCTGTAACTGACAGATAGAGTGGGGGTTCTGTAACTGACAGATAGAGTGGGGGTTCTGTAACTGACAGATAGAGTAGGGGTTCTGTAACTGACAGATAGAGTGGGGTTCTGTAACTGACAGATAGCGTGAGGGTTCTGTAACTGACAGATAGAGTGGGGGTTCTGTAACTGACAGATAGAGTAGGGGTTCTGTAACTGACAGATAGAGTGGGGGTTCTGTAACTGACAGATCGAGTGGGGGTTCTGTAACTGACAGATAGAGTGGGGGTTCTGTAACTGACAGATAGCGTGAGGGTTCTGTAACTGACAGATAGAGTGGGGGTTCTGTAACTGACAGATAGCGTGAGAGTTCTGTAACTGACAGATCGAGTGAGGGTTCTGTAACTGACAGATCGAGTGAGGGTTCTGTAACTGACAGATAGCGTGAGGGTTCTGTAACTGACAGATCGAGTGAGGGTTCTGTAACTGACAGATCGAGTGAGGGTTCTGTAACTGACAGATCGAGTGAGGGTTCTGTAACTGACAGATAGAGTGGGGGTTCTGTAACTGACAGATCGAGTGTAACTCATCATGGACTTTACATGACCTCACACATTCCCAACATATTTGCTTCCTCTGAGAGTCTCCCACACGTTCATATCCCCACTGTGTGTGTGTGTGTGTGTGTGTGTGTGTGTGTGTGTGTGTGTGTGTGTGTGTGTGTGTGTGTGTGTGTGTGTGTGTGTGTGTGTGTGTGTGTGTGTGTGTGTGTGTGTGTGTGTGTGTGTGTGTGTGTGTGTGTGTGTTGGGAGCAGGCTGGAGGGCATGGCAGACAGTTGCATTAGTTATTAAGGGTGACCCTAGCACAAGGCATGTCCTACAGCACAGCCTCCAGCAAGGAAAACACAGGAGAGGAGAAACACTGATACCCAAGACACTGGGGGAAGATGATGGCCAAGATACAGTCACACTGGGGAAGATGATGGCCAAGATACAGTCACACTGGGGAAGATGATGGCCAAGATACAGTCACACTGGGGAAGATGATGGCCAAGATACAGTCACACTGGTGGAAGATGATGGCCAAGATGCAGTCACACTGGGGGAAGATGATGGCCAAGATACAGTCACACTGGTGGAAGATGATGGCCAAGATACAGTCACACTGGGGAAGTTGATGGCCAAGATACAGTCACACTGGGGGAAGATGATGGCCAAGATACAGTCACACTGGGGGAAGATGATGGCCAAGATACAGTCACACTGGGGGAAGATGATGGCCAAGATACAGTCACACTGGGGGAAGATGATGGCCAAGATACAGTCACACTGGGGAAGACACATGGACAGTGTGCTAGCGTAGTTTCCATGAGGCCCCAACTGATTTCACAATAAACACTCTAATCTCTGTAGTCCTTATGTGCGTCCCAAATGCTTTTCCCTATAATTCAGCCCTTTTGACCCTATGGCCCTCACGCAGCGTGTCCTGTTAGAAAATGAAGGTCCACTCTCTTGTCTGTGTACTCACTTGCTTGACATAAACCTTTATGAATCAAAGATTCTGTTGTGGCTATTCATGTTCCATATTTAAAGGGACTATATCAGCATTCCAAGAGTAAAAATAATGTCCTCATTCATATATCCTCTGACATTATCTGGTGAGAATTTGAGTCTGTGTATGGGGTGAAGATACCTGCGGGTTTAGCGTGCGACGGGGCAGTGTGTGTGTGTGTGTGTGTGTGTGTGAGTGTGTAAAACACAGGCTGCTATAGAGGCAGAGAGCAGGGAGCATACCTCTGTGATGGATGGAGTCTGTCTGAGCTGAGAACCGCTGTGGCTCCACTGCTGTAAACTGGTGAGAAGTGATGCAACTACCTTAACTGTGGGCACCAGGTCATCAATAACACTCACACACACCAGACACTGTCTTCACACAGCTAGAGCCAAACGTTGGAGGAGAGAGAGGGGACACTGTCTTCATACAGCTAGAGCCAGGCGTTGGAGGAGAGAGAGGGGACACTGTCTTCATACAGCTAGAGCCAGGCGTTGGAGGAGAGGGAGGGGACACTGTCTTCACACAGCTAGAGCCAAACGTTGGAGGAGAGAGAGGGGACACTGTCTTCACACAGCTAGAGCCAAACGTTGGAGGAGAGAGAGGGGACACTGTCTTCACACAGCTAGAGCCAAACGTTGGAGGAGAGAGAGGGGACACTGTCTTCACACAGCTAGAGCCAAACGTTGGAGGAGAGAGAGGGGACACTGTCTTCATACAGCTAGAGCCAAACGTTGGAGGAGAGAGAGGGGACACTGTCTTCACACAGCTAGAGCCAAACGTTGGAGGAGAGAGAGGGGACACTGTCTTCACACAGCTAGAGCCAAACGTTGGAGGAGAGAGGACACTGTCTTCATACAGCTAGAGCCAAACGTTGGAGGAGAGAGAGGGGACACTGTCTTCACACAGCTAGAGCCAGGCGTTGGAGGAGAGGGAGGGGACACTGTCTTCACACAGCTAGAGCCAAACGTTGGAGGAGAGAGAGGGGACACTGTCTTCACACAGCTAGAGCCAAACGTTGGAGGAGAGAGAGGGGACACTGTCTTCACACAGCTAGAGCCAAACGTTGGAGGAGAGAGAGGGGACACTGTCTTCACACAGCTAGAGCTAAACGTTGTAGGAGAGAGAGGGGACACTGTCTTCACACAAGAGCCAAGCGTTGGAGGAGAGAGAGGGGACACTGTCTTCACACAAGAGCCAAGCGGAGGAGAGAGAGGGGACACTGTCTTCATACAGCTAGAGCCAAACGTTGGAGGAGAGAGAGGGGACTCACACAAGTAATTTTTCCAACAATTGTTTACAGACAGATTATTTTACTTATAATTCCCTGTATCACAATTCCAGTGGGTCAGAAGTTTACATACACTAAGTTGACTGTGCCTTTAAACAGCTTAGAAAATTCCAGAAAATAATGTCATGGCTTTAGAAGCTTCTGATAGGCTAATTGATATAATTTGAGTCAAATGGAGGTGTACCTGTGGATGTTTTTCAAGGCCTACCTTCAAACTCAGTGCCTCTTTGCTTGGCATCATGGGAAAATCTAAAGAAATCAGCCAAGACGTCAAAAAAAAAGACCTCCACAAGTCTGGTTCATCCTTGGTAGTAATTTCCAAACGCCTGAAGGTACCACGTTCTTCTGTACAAACAATAGTATGCAAGTATAATCACCATGGGACCACGCAGCCGTCATACCGCTCAGGAAGGAGACGCATTCTGTCTCCTAGAGATGAACGTACTTTGGTGCGAAAAGTGCAAATCAATCCCAGAACAACAGCAAAGGATCGTGTGAAGATGCTGGAGGAAACAGATACAAAAGTATCTATATCCACAGTAAAACGAGTCCTATATCGACATAACCTGAAAGGCCGCTCAACAAGGAAGAAGCCACTGCTCCAAAACCGCAATAAAAAAGCCATATTACAGTTTGCAACTGCACATGGGCACAAAGATTGTACTTTTTAGAGAAATGTCCTCTGGTCTGATGAAACAAAAATAGAACTGTTTGGCCATAATGACCATTGTTATGTTTGGAGGAAAAAGGGGGAGGCTTGCAAGCCGAAGAACACCATCCCAACCGTGAAGCACGGGGGTGGCAGCATCATGTTGTGGGGGTGCTTTGCTGCAGGAGGGACTGGTGCACTTCACAAAATAGATGGCATCATGAGGATGGAAAGTTATGTGGATATATTGAAGCAACATCTCAAGACATCAGTCAGGAAGTTAAAGCTTGGTCGCAAATGGGTCTTCCAAATGGACAATGACCCCAAGCATACTTCCAGAGTTGTGGCCAAATGTCTTAAGGACAACAAAGTCAAGGTATTGGAGTGGCCATCACAACGCCCTGACCTCAATCCTATAGAAAATGTGTGGGCAGAACTGAAAAGCGTGTGCGAGCAAGGAGGCCTACAAACCTGACTCAGTTACACCAGCTCTGTCAGGAGGAATGGGCCAAAATTCACCCAACTTATTGTGGGAAGCTTGTGGAAGGCTACCCGAAACGTTTGACCAAAGTTAAACAATTTAAAGGCAATGCTACCAAATACTAACTGAGTGTATGTAAACTTCTGACCCACTGGGAATGTGATGAAATGAATAAAAGCTGAAATAAATCATTCTCTCAACTATTATTCTGACATTTCACATTCTTAAAATGAAGTGGTGATCCTAACTGACCTAAGACACGGAATTTTTACTGGGATTAAATGTCAGGAATTGTGAAAAACTGAGTTTAAATGTATTTGGCTAAGGTGTATGTAAACTTTTTACTTCAACTGTAGATAACAATGACCTAGCAAATTACGTAGGTTGTCACTCAACTAATAAAGCCTAATTTCACGCAAGCCATTTTAACATATGAATGCTGAAGGTGCCGTATCAGATCAGGGACAGGACGCCTACCTAAGATTGGTCAGCATGCGAAGCTGGGCACAGTGCGTCTTTTGACTAGACTGCTTATATTCCCTGGGGTTGTTCGGCATGCAACATGACTTGTAGATCATTGACTGTCAACACAGTTACATGCAGTTTGACGTTGAAGGAGAGGACGCATCAGTTGTCACAAAATAGGAGTGTTTTTAGAGTCACTGCTGTTACAATGTCTTACCCTAGTTGGTGTTTCTTCTGCCCTGGCCAAGGTCACTATATGGGTAAAGTGTACTGAACACACACGCACACACACAAACCCCTCCCCAGTCATGTCCATCCTAAAGTCAAGTTTTTCTCTGTGTGTTCCAGATCGTTGAACAAGGGAAGAATGCTAAGAGTTACCACTACATCCTGGCCAACCTGGTAAGATCTCTCTGTCTCTGTCTCTGTCTCTGTCTCTGTCTCTGTCTCTGTCTCTGTCTCTGTCTCTGTCTCTGTCTCTCTCTCTCTCTCTCTCTCTCTCTCTCTCTCTCTCTCTCTCTCTCTCTCTCTCTCTCTCTCTCTCTCTCGCTCTATCTCTTTACTGTATCTCTCGCTCTCTCTCCCTCTCTATACACATATCTCTACTATCTCAATACTGTAACTCTCTGTCTCTCTCTCTCACTCTCTCTACTGTATCTCTCGCTCTCTCTCTCCCTCTCTATACACATATCTCTACTATCTCAATACTGTATCTCTAGCTCTCTCTCTCCCTCTCTATACATATATCTCTACTATTTCAATACTGTATCTCTCTGTCTCTCTCTCTCTCTCTATATATATATATATATATCTATTAAATGAAATTCAAATGGTTTTATTTGCATGGGAAACATACATTATGTTAACATTGCCAAAGCAAGTGAAATAGATAATAAACAAAAGGGAAATAAACAATTCAAAATGACAGTTAACATTACACTCACAAAAGGAGGTTAGGAAGTGCAGCTTAGTTTCCACCTCAATTTGTGGGCAGTGTGCACATAGGCTGTCTTCTCTTGAGAGCCAGGACTGCCTACAGTGTCTGTACATAGTCAGAGCTTTCCTTAATGTTGGGTTTGTCACAGTGGTCAGGTATATATCTTTCTCTCTATCTCTCTACTGTATATATCTCTATTTCTCTACTATCTCTCTCTCTCTCTCTCTCTCTCTCTCTCTCTCTCTCTCTCTCTCTCTCTCTCTCTCTCTCTCTCTCTCTCTCTCTCTCTCTCTCTCTCTCTCTCTCTCCACCTCTCCCTCCATTTATCTCTTTCTCTCTCTCTCTATTTTCCTCTTTCTCTTGCTCTCTCTCTCTCTCTATCATCTATCTCTCTCTCCATATCTCTCTATATCTCAATGTATCTCTCTCTCTCTCCATCTATCTCCATTTCTCTCTCTCTCCATTTATCTCTCTCCCCATCTCCATATTTCTATCCTATGTGGATTCTACAGATGTTGTTCTGTGTCATTTGTCTGATACATCCCAAGGTATTGCATCTAGCTCTTAGTCTCACGACATTCATCAATTTTTCTCCAATGTCAAATTTTGAAGTTGTTGCAAACGTCATATTTCAAAAAGTTAAGTTTAGGCATTAACTACAAATATTTAAGGTTAGGCATTAACTCCTAACGGTTAAGGTAAGGGTTAAGGTTTGGCATAGGCTTAAAACAAAAATCTAAAAAACAAATGTTTATGGATGAATTTGAACCAGAACTCTTATGCCCATCCACCATCCACGTCCACCGTCCACCATCCACCATCCACCATCCACGTCCACCATCCACCATCCACCATCCAACATCCACCATCCACCATCTACCATCCACCATCCACCATCCACCATCCACCATCTACCATCCACCATCCACCATCCACCATCCACCATCCACGTCCACCATCCACCATCCACCATCCACCGTCCACCGTCCACCGTCCACCATCCACCATCCACCATCCACGTCCACCATCCACCATCCACCATCCACCATCCACGTCCACCATCCACGTCCACCATCCACCATCCACCATCCACCATCCACGTCCACCATCCACCATCCACCATCCACGTCCACAACACCAAAACTGAAACCTACGTGAAGCTAACAGCACTGTTGCCCCTAGTGGCCAGTTTCCACGTCATCTCCCGACGTCCTCAGGCATGGATGGACGTCGTACACTGACTTGTATCACGCGTGACGTGGCTGGGTATCTCTCTAGAGTCAACATGATATTGAAACTGCAATAAGACATACAATATGGTCAAATGTGACTTCCTTTTGTTATAAAAATACATTTTATCAAGACAAATATGATTCTTCATGTTCTGAATCGTTCCGTGGGTTCTTTCATTATATCTAAAGAGTCTTATTTCGTAACATAATACATCCAATAATAAGCAGTGAGCTCTGTTGACAGTTCGGTGCTGCTTCTCGAAGCGAGTTTTGAGGATTTGACAAAAAGCGAAATTAACATGAGACGAGCCGAATGAAATGTAAAAGTATTTGAAGAGAAAAAGCTAGCGGGAAACTCAATGGTTCCCAGAGACACGCTGGTTTTTCTTAGAAGTCTTTGAAAAATAACTGGAACTTCCCGTTAATATAAACTGCATATACTAATATATGAAAATGCTTCATGTCATGTCACAAAATCAATATCTATCTTGCCTCTAGTGTTTTATGTCCTCCGTATTGGAGAAGAAAGGTGACAAGTTCAACGGTGAGCCTGTCAGTTAGCCTTAATTCTCACTCAGCATTCAGCCCAGCTGACAATTCTATTTTCCTGATTTTTTTAATACTTTTCTTTCTCTGGCCTCCAGTGATTAAGCCACCCTAATCTTGGCCATCCTACAAGGCTAAAACCTCCAATAACTTTTGAACGGATTATGATAGAGACATTGTTTTTTATTAAAAGGGGTTTCCACACAATTAATATATTATTTTACCTATTGGTCAAAATATGTGTTTGATTGGACACCCTACATACAACTGGAAAAATGCATTACAAGCACCAAATCCGTTTCAAGTTTCTCTGAAGGGATACAACAGATCTGTCTTGAAAAAAACATGACATTTTGTAAAAACATATTCCACTGCTCACATTTCTTCCCTCTTCAGCGACTAACTCTAGAGAGAGATACAAACAACTATGCCCATCGAAATAATCCTCTACAAACTCTCTGTATCGACGTCTCTGTAGTCTACTGAGTCAGACCATTCATACTGCCACTAATAACCTGCTGCTGGTAGAGCCTTCCAAAAGGAATGGAAACCCTTGCCTTGATTGACTGACTGTGACTGTGTTGAAATGGGACGATACAGAGTGCTGCAGAGCCCACGCACGCACGCACGCACGCACGCACGCACGCACATACACACACACACACACACACAGGCACACACACCGGCACACACACACCGACACACACACGCTCAGCCGCCAGCCACTGAGAGACAGACAGATAGACAGTAGAGGGTCAGTGAGTAAATGTGTGCAGGGTAATGTGCATTAGCGGTCTTTGTCCGCTGTGATCGTCCCAGGGCACCACTCATACAACCTCCCCATAGACACTAAAAACAGCAAAAAATGGATATCAACAGAAAGCACACTGTGTCCCAAATGGGACTCTATTCCCTTTATAGTGCTCTACTTTTCCCCTTTATAGTTCACTATATAGGGAATAGGGTGCCATTTGGGATACAAGCATGGTAATAACTACATTAATATGCTGGCTCACTGCTGGGACTATCTCAATCTCTCTCTCATCTGGTCAATTTGTTAGATTGAAGTGTAAATTAGAAAGCTGTGAAAGCAATAAAGTTTGGTACCAAACCGTCTGCAATCTCCATAATGGCTCTATTAAAATGACTTGTCTGTGTTCTACCTTAGCACAGCTATCGTATGTGTGTGTGTGTGTGTGTGTGTGTGTGTGTGTGTGTGTGTGTGTGTGTGTGTGTGTGTGTGTGTGTGTGTGTGTGTGTGTGTGTGTGTGTGTGTGTGTGTGTGTGTGTGTGTGTGTGTGTGTGTGTGTGTGTGTGCCTGTTTGTCTGCATCTATGAGAGGGGGAGAGTGTGTGTGCCTGTCTCTGTGTGTGTATGTCTCCATCTCTTAGTCTTTCTGTGTGTGTCTACGAGGGCTTTATCAAATGTTTCCACCTCCGTGTCCATGAGGAGCGGTTTCTATAGTAACCTGCTCAGCTCAGTGCACTGCATTAGCTAACACATGGAGCAGAAAAATACACACATCTCTTCTTCTCTTCTCTCTCATTCTCTCTGTCCTCTGACCATTCAACTGAGACATATGGACACCTGGTTCGGCTGATACTTCAGGGAGAAGGAAGAGAGGAGAGAGGACAGTGGAGGAGAGGGGGAGGAAAGGAGAGGAGGAGAGGAGAGGGAGAAGGGATGCGAGGAGGGTGGAAAAGGAGAGGAGTGGGGGTTAGGGGGTGGAGGGAGCAGGGAGCAGGGAGCAGGGCCCATTAGGCATAAGGGGGAGAGAAGGGGAGAGAAGAGAGCTCTGATTGATGGCGTTAAGAATACCAGACCACAGAAAGTTTAATCAAAGGGCAGGCAGGGATCAATATAATAAGGGTTTCCTGTGGTTCTGGAACTTCTACCAGACAGACAGTCACAGTCGGAGGCTGAAGGTCAGAGCAGTTGACAGCACCACTTTCACTACCAATCAGGCTGCAGAGTTCACTCGTTCAGTCTCCTGCTGTACATCAGTCTTTCTGTGTCTCTGTGTGTGACTGCTTCTGTCTGTACATCAGTATTTATGTCTCTCTGTGTGTGACTGCTTCTGTCTGTACATCAGTCTTTCTGTCTCTGTGTGTGACTGCTTCTGTCTGTACATCAGTCTTTCTGTCTCTCTGT
>NC_092089.1:83874113-83906613 GCF_045679555.1 Salvelinus alpinus | reverse complement strand
GATGCTGTGTGATTATTAGTACTTTCCCTCGATGTGCCTGCAGAGGACGATGCTGTGTGATTATTAGTACTTTCCCTAGATGTGCCTGCAGAGGACGATGCTGTGTGATTATTAGTACTTTCCCTCGATGTGCCTGCAGAGGACGATGCTGTGTGATTATTAGTACTTTCCCTCGATGTGCCTGCAGAGGACGATGCTGTGTGATTATTAGTACTTTCCCTCGATGTGCCTGCAGAGGACGATGCTGTGTGATTATTAGTACTTTCCCTAGATGTGCCTGCAGAGGACGATGCTGTGTGATTATTAGTACTTTCCCTCGATGTGCCTGCAGAGGACGATGCTGTGTGATTATTAGTACTTTCCCTCGATGTGCCTGCAGAGGACGATGCTGTGTGATTATTAGTACTTTCCCTCGATGTGCCTGCAGAGGACGATGCTGTGTGATTATTAGTACTTTCCCTCGATGTGCCTGCAGAGGACGATGCTGTGTGATTATTAGTACTTTCCCTCGATGTGCCTGCAGAGGACGATGCTGTGTGATTATTAGTACTTTCCCTCGATGTGCCTGCAGAGGACGATGCTGTGTGATTATTAGTACTTTCCCTAGATGTGCCTGCAGAGGACGATGCTGTGTGATTATTAGTACTTTCCCTAGATGTGCCTGCAGAGGACGATGCTGTGTGATTATTAGTACTTTCCCTCGATGTGCCTGCAGAGGACGATGCTGTGTGATTATTAGTACTTTCCCTCGATGTGCCTGCAGAGGACGATGCTGTGTGATTATTAGTACTTTCCCTCGATGTGCCTGCAGAGGACGATGCTGTGTGATTATTAGTACTTTCCCTAGATGTGCCTGCAGAGGACGATGCTGTGTGATTATTAGTACTTTCCCTCGATGTGCCTGCAGAGGACGATGCTGTGTGATTATTAGTACTTTCCCTCGATGTGCCTGCAGAGGACGATGCTGTGTGATTATTAGTACTTTCCCTCGATGTGCCTGCAGAGGACGATGCTGTGTGATTATTAGTACTTTCCCTCGATGTGCCTGCAGAGGACGATGCTGTGTGATTATTAGTACTTTCCCTAGATGTGCCTGCAGAGGACGATGCTGTGTGATTATTAGTACTTTCCCTAGATGTGCCTGCAGAGGACGATGCTGTGTGATTATTAGTACTTTCCCTAGATGTGCCTGCAGAGGACGATGCTGTGTGATTATTAGTACTTTCCCTCGATGTGCCTGCAGAGGACGATGCTGTGTGATTATTAGTACTTTCCCTCGATGTGCCTGCAGAGGACGATGCTGTGTGATTATTAGTACTTTCCCTAGATGTGCCTGCAGAGGACGATGCTGTGAACTGGATTGATGATCAATATCTGCTAGCAGTAGAGGGGCTGGTTTCTGATACTGACGATGTTACTAATTGGATGTAGTCATTTAGATGTTATTGTATATTTCAGTTGGGCCGTTGACTTAAGCTTTTAAACAGACAGATCACCCTCTTTTTTTTTCTTTTTTTTATTTCACCTTTATTTAACCAGGTAGGCTAGTTGAGAACAAGTTCTCATTTGCAACTGCGACCTGGCCAATATAAAGCATAGCAGTGTGAACAGACAACAACACAGAGTTACACATGGAGTAAACAATAAACAAGTCAATAACATATTAGAAAAAAAAGAAAAAAAGAAAATCTATATACAATGTGTGCAAAAGGCATGAGGAGGTAGGCAATAAATAGGCCATAGGAGCGAATAATTACAATTTAGCAGATTAACACTGGAGTGATAAATCATCAGATGATCATGTGCAAGTAGAGATACTGGTGTGCAAAAGAGCAGAAAAGTAAATAAATAAAAACAGTATGGGGATGAGGTAGGTAAATTGGGTGGGCTATTTACCGATGGACTATGTACAGCTGCAGCGATCGGTTAGCTGCTCAGATAGCAGATGTTTAAACTTGTTGAGGGAGATAAAAGTCTCCAACTTCAGAGATTTTTGCAATTCGTTCCAGTCGCAGGCAGCAGAGAACTGGAAGGAAAGGCGGCCAAATGAGGTTTTGGCTTTAGGGATGATCAGTGAGATACACCTGCTGGAGCGCGTGCTACGGGTGGGTGTTGCCATCGTGACCAGTGAACTGAGATAAGGCAGCGCTTTACCTAGCATAGCCTTGTAGATGACCTGGAGCCAGTGGGTCTGACGACGAACATGTAGCGAGGGCCAGCCGACTAGAGCATACAGGTCGCAGTGGTGGGTGGTATAAGGTGCTTTAGTAACAAAACGGATGGCACTGTGATAAACTGCATCCAGTTTGCTGAGTAGAGTATTGGAAGCTATTTTGTAGATGACATCGCCGAAGTCGAGGATCGGTAGGATCGTCAGTTTTACTAGGGTAAGTTTGGCGGCGTGAGTGAAGGAGGCTTTGTTGCGAAATAGAAAGCCGACTCTAGATTTGATTTTGGATTGGAGATGTTTGATATGAGTCTGGAAGGAGAGTTTACAGTCTAGCCAGACACCTAGGTATTTATAGTTGTCCACATATTCTAGGTCGGAACCATCCAGGGTGGTGATGCTAGTCGGGCGTGCGGGTGCAGGCAGCGAACGGTTGAAAAGCATGCATTTGGTTTTACTAGCGTTTAAGAGCAGTTGGAGGTCACGGAAGGAGTGTTGTATGGCATTGAAGCTCGTTTGGAGGTTAGATAGCACAGTGTCCAAGGAAGGGTCAGAAGTATACAGAATGGTGTCGTCTGCGTAGAGGTGGATCAGGGAATCGCCCGCAGCAAGAGCAACATCATTGATATATACAGAGAAAAGAGTCGGCCCGAGAATTGAACCCTGTGGTACCCCCATAGAGACTGCCAGAGGACCGGACAACATGCCCTCCGATTTGACACACTGAATTCTGTCTGCAAAGTAGTTGGTGAACCAGGCAAGGCAGTCATTAGAAAAACCGAGGCTACTGAGTCTGCCGATAAGAATATGGTGATTGACAGAGTCGAAAGCCTTGGCCAGGTCGATGAAGACGGCTGCACAGTACTGTCTTTTATCGATGGCGGTTATGAGTCTCACACTGGTCTCTCTGGTGTGGCACTGTGGAACTGTGGTCTTAGTGATGTACACACACAAACACACACACAAACAAACACACACACACACACATACAGACACGGACACACAAACACATCCCTGCACACCCTCTTGTGCGCACACACGTTCATCCACCTGCCTGAACGAACACACACACACACACACACACACACACACACACACACACACACACACACACACACACACACACACACACACACACACACACACACACACACACACACACACACACACACACACACACACACACACACACATTGTCTCTGCGGCTATGTCTAGCTGTCATCTGGTCCAAGTGAATGCAGACATCTGCCTGAGGGCAGAGGGGAGTTTGATGTTCCGCTCGCTCAATTAAACCCATCATTCTGCCAACACTAACATGCTGCACTGAACACACACTACACACACACAAACACTACACACTTAAACACATGCACACACTAACACACATACACTGAGTGTATAAAACATTAGGAACACCTTCCTAATATTGAGTTGCACTCACAACAGCCTCAATTTATTGGGGGCATGGACTCTACAAGGTGTTGATAGCTTTCCACAGGGATGCTGGCTCATGTTGACTCCAATGTTTCCTTTAGTTGGCTGTATGTCCTTTGGGTGGTAGACCATTCTTGATACACACAGGAAACTATTAAGCGTGAGAAACCCAGCAGCGTTGCAGTTCTTGACACACTCAAACCGGTGCGCCTGGCACCTACTACCATACCCCGTTCAAAGGCACATTAATCTTTTGTCTTGTCCATTCAGAGGCTGACACAAACACAATCCATGTCTCAATTTTCTCAAGGCTTAAAAATCCTTCTTTAACATGTCTCCACCCCTTCATCTACACTGATTGAAGTGAATTTAACAGGTGACATCAACAAGGGACCATAGCTTTCACCTGGATTCACCTGGTCAGTCTGTCATGGCAAGAGAAGGTGTACCTAATGTGTTGTACAATCAGTGTACACACACACACACACACACACACACACACACACACACACACACACACACACACACACACACACACACACACACACACACACACACACACACACACACACACACACACACACAACATAATACACACACATAATACACACACACACACACACACACACACACACACACACACACACACACACACACACACACACACACACACACACACACACACACACACACACACACACACACACACACACACACACACACAACATAATACACACACATAATACACAAACACACACACACACAACATAATACACACACATAATACACAAACACACACACACACACACACAACATAATACACACACATAATACACAAACACACACACACACAACATAATACACACACATAATACACAAACACACACACACACATGCTCCAATGAACATCCAGACAAGGCTGTTGAAGAAACAGAACTCCAGATGATGCTTCCTGTCAGTGAGGCTAATAGAAGACAACTTTATTATGAGTGCTACAGCTAAAGACCTAGATGGTAACTGCTTCCTGTGTCTCTGTGTTATTGATTCTCTATTGATTCTGTCCCTCCCCGTGTGTTAGGTGCGTATCCATGGCCTGACAGGTCACATCCAGTTCAATGAGAAAGGACGCAGGACCAACTTCACCGTCAGTGTCATGGAGCTAGCCCCATCTGGACCTAAGAAGGTGAGTCATGAGATCTGTAGGATCTTATAGAATCGTATAGGATCTAATGGGATCTAATGGGACCTTATAGGATTTTATTTGATATCAAGTGTGAGGACTCATGTCCAATAGTGTTTCATTGCAGTCTCATATTATATCTGTACAGTACAGTGTCAGATCAAATCAAGGTTTCCTTCATAGCCCGTCAGTTTTTTCACTTGTCTTTTAATCTTGTATGTGTATCAGGTGGGCTACTGGAACGAGGACGAGAAGTATGTGAGCACAGCCACCTTCATGAGAGGAAGCAACGACAGCAGCTATGGCCTACAGAACAGGACCTATATAGTTACCACCATCCTGGTCAGTGTGTGTGTGTGTGTGTGTGTGTGTGTGTGTGTGTGTGTGTGTGTGTGTGTGTGTGTGTGTGTGTGTGTGTGTGTGTGTGCGTGCGTGCGTGCGTGCGTGCGTGCGTGCGTGCGTGCGTGCGTGCGTGCGTGCGTGTGCCATGTTTTCCGTTGGCACCGGACATTTGACCGGCTTCATTTTGAAGACGTTAGAATAACAGGCCACATTCCCTTTTCCTCAGCCAAAAAGACGAGTAACGAACAGCAAAAGCACTAGTCTATGTCAATCTACTATCCCCATAGTAGAGAAGTTGACCTATTCTATTGTTCAGCTTGTCGAACACTGGGACAGTTGTCGGATGATAGATCCCAAATTCATACAACCAGTAGTCCTAGGCTACGTTAAAACAATGTATATTAAAAAACAATAAGATCTTTATTTTATTTAACTAGGCAAGTCAGTTAAGATCAAATTCTTATTTACAATGACAGCCTACCGGGGAACAGTGGGTTAACTGCCTTGTTCAGGGGCAGAACTACAGATTTTTACCTTGTCAGCTTGGGGATTCAATCCAGCAATCTTTGGGTTACTGACCCAACGCTCTAACCACTAGGCTACCTACAGATCAGAACGTTTAGCTTAAAATGTTGATAAACTATTATTTATTCACGTTATAGGTGCAGCGAATGTTAGTTCCTTACTGCAATTAGCTGGAAAACACTGTTGTCGAAAGCGAGCGGTTTCATGTGACAGAGATGAAATGATCAGTTAGAAATGTAGAAAGGGGGTCGCTCTATGCTGCATCAACTAGCATGGCTCTATGCTGCATCAACTAGCATGGCTCTATGCTGCATCAACTAGCATGGCTCTATGCTGCATCAACTAGCATGGCTCTATGTTGAATCAACTAGCATGGCTCTATGCTGCATCAACTAGCATGGCTCTATGCTGCATCAACTAGCATGGCTCTATGCTGCATCAACTAGCATGGCTCTATGCTGCATCAACTAGCATGGCTCTATGTTGAATCAACTAGCATGGCTCTAAGCTGCATCAACTAGCATGGCTCTATGCTGCATCAACTAGCATGGCTCTAAGCTGCATCAACTAGCATGGCTCTAAGCTGCATCAACTAGCATGGCTCTAAGCTGCATCAACTAGCATGGCTCTATGCTGCATCAACTAGCATGGCTCTAAGCTGCATCAACTAGCATGGCTCTAAGCTGCATCAACTAGCATGGCTCTATGCTGCATCAACTAGCATGGCTCTATGCTGCATCAACTAGCATGGCTCTAAGCTGCATCAACTAGCATGGCTCTAAGCTGCATCAACTAGCATGGCTCTAAGCTGCATCAACTAGCATGGCTCTATGCTGCATCAACTAGCATGGCTCTATGCTGCATCAACTAGCATTTCACAATGGGATTTTAAAATTCTTCTAAAATCTTCTGCCGGACAATTATTTGTCTTTTCCATTTTTTATACGGCCAAAAGCCAGTTAATACCGGTTCCTGGTGTGTGTGTGTGTGTGTGTGTGTGTGTGTGTGTGTGTGTGTGTGTGTGTGTGTGTGTGTGTGTGTGTGTGTGTGTGTGTGTGTGTGTGTGTGTGTGTGTGTGTGTGTGTGTGTGTGTGTGTGTAAGAGTTCCTCTTAGCCCTAACAGGACATAAATTCCCACTGACACAGACAAACTCTTCTTTTCTTCTCTCCTGGCTGCCCTGTTAGCCTGTTAGCCTATAGCCTGTTAGCCTATGGCATGTTAGCCTGTTAGCCTATAGCCTGTTATCCTGTTAGCCTATAGCCTGTTATCCTGTTAGCCTATAGCCTGTTTCGTATTTCCGTCACATCGCAGACTCAGAGACTTTACTCAGTAGTGAGATAATGTGAGAATGTGTTCTCCTCCCTGCTGCTTCCTTCACTTCCCCAGGCCCTTTGATGTCTCCTGCCCACAGAAAGGACCTCTAGCTGGGGGTAGTGGGAGGTGGGTGGTATGGAGGATAGGCTCCAGGGCCTTTAGCTGGGGGTAGTGGGAGGTAGTGGGAGGTGGTAGGTGGGTGGTATGGGGGATATGTGCCAGGTCTGCATAGAGTAACTCACAACCACACACACAGGGAGAAGGTAGCTGGGCTAAGGTTTTCTCCAGGGAGAAGGGAGCTGGGCTAAGGTTTGTTCCAGGGAGAAGGGAGACTGGGCTAAGGTTTGTTCCAGGGAGAAGGGAGACTGGGCTAAGGTTTGTTCCAGGGAGAAGGGAGACTGGGCTAAGGTTTGTTACAGGGAGAAGGGAGACTGGGCTAAGGTTTTCTCCAAGGTAAAGGGAGCTGGGCTAAGGTTTGTTCCAGGGAGAAGGGAGCTGGGCTAAGGTTTGTTCCAGGGAGAAGGGAGCTGGGCTAAGGTTTTCTCCAAGGTAAAGGGAGCTGGGCTAATGTTTTCTCCAGGGAGAAGGGAGCTGGGCTAAGGTTTTCTCCAAGGTAAAGGGAGCTGGGCTAATGTTTTCTCCAGGGAGAAGGGAGCTGGGCTAAGGTTTTCTCCAAGGTAAAGGGAGCTGGGCTAATGTTTTCTCCAGGGAGAAGGGAGCTGGGCTAAGGTTTTCTCCAAGGTAAAGGGAGCTGGGCTAATGTTTTCTCCAGGGTGAAGGGAGACTGGGCTAAGGTTTGTTACAGGGAGAAGGGAGACTGGGCTAAGGTTTTCTCCAGGGTGAAGGGAGCTGGGCTAATGTTTTCTCCAGGGTAAAGGGAGCTGGGCTAAGGTTTGTTACAGGGAGAAGGGAGACTGGGCTAAGGTTTGTTACAGGGAGAAGGGAGACTGGGCTAAGGTTTGTTCCAGGGAGAAGGGAGACTGGGCTAAGGTTTGTTACAGGGAGAAGGGAGACTGGGCTAAGGTTTTCTCCAAGGTAAAGGGAGCTGGGCTAAGGTTTGTTCCAGGGAGAAGGGAGCTGGGCTAAGGTTTGTTCCAGGGAGAAGGGAGCTGGGCTAAGGTTTTCTCCAAGGTAAAGGGAGCTGGGCTAATGTTTTCTCCAGGGAGAAGGGAGCTGGGCTAAGGTTTTCTCCAAGGTAAAGGGAGCTGGGCTAATGTTTTCTCCAGGGAGAAGGGAGCTGGGCTAAGGTTTTCTCCAAGGTAAAGGGAGCTGGGCTAATGTTTTCTCCAGGGAGAAGGGAGCTGGGCTAAGGTTTTCTCCAAGGTAAAGGGAGCTGGGCTAATGTTTTCTCCAGGGTGAAGGGAGACTGGGCTAAGGTTTGTTACAGGGAGAAGGGAGACTGGGCTAAGGTTTTCTCCAGGGTGAAGGGAGCTGGGCTAATGTTTTCTCCAGGGTAAAGGGAGCTGGGCTAATGTTTTCTCCAGGGAGAAGGGAGCTGGGCTAAGGTTTTTTCCAAGGTAAAGGGAGCTGGGCTAATGTTTTCTCCAGGGTGAAGGGAGACTGGGCTAAGGTTTTCTCCAAGGTAAAGGGAGCTGGGCTAATGTTTTCTCCAGGGAGAAGGGAGACTGGGCTAAAGTTTTCTCCAGGGAGAAGGGAGACTGGGCTAAGGTTTTCTCCAGGGTAAAGGGAGCTGGGCTAATGTTTTCTCCAGGGTAAAGGGAGCTGGGCTAAGGTTTTCTCCAGGGTAAAGGGAGCTGGGCTAAGGTTTTCTCCAGGGTAAAGGGAGACTGGGCTAAGGTTTTCTCCAGGGAGAAGGGAGACTGGGCTAAGGTTTGTTCCAGGGAGAAGGGAGCTGGGCTAAGGTTTTCTCCAGGGTAAAGGGAGCTGGGCTAATGTTTTCTCCAGGGAGAAGGGAGCTGGGCTAAGGTTTTCTCCAAGGTAAAGGGAGCTGGGCTAATGTTTTCTCCAGGGAGAAGGGAGACTGGGCTAAGGTTTGTTACAGGGAGAAGGGAGACTGGGCTAAGGTTTTCTCCAGGGTGAAGGGAGCTGGGCTAAGGTTTTCTCCAGGGTGAAGGGAGCTGGGCTAAGGTTTTCTCCAGGGTGAAGGGAGCTGGGCTAAGGTTTTCTCCAAGGTAAAGGGAGCTGGGCTAAGGTTTTCTCCAAGGTAAAGAGAGCTGGGCTAAGGTTTTCTCCAGGGTGAAGGGAGCTGGGCTAATGTTTGTTACAGGGAGAAGGGAGACTGGGCTAAGGTTTGTTACAGGGAGAAGGGAGACTGGGCTAAGGTTTTCTCCAGGGTGAAGGGAGCTGGGCTAAGGTTTGTTACAGGGAGAAGGGAGACTGGGCTAAGGTTTTCTCCAGGGTGAAGGGAGCTGGGCTAAGGTTTGTTACAGGGAGAAGGGAGACTGGGCTAAGGTTTGTTACAGGGAGAAGGGAGACTGGGCTAAGGTTTTCTCCAAGGTGAAGGGAGCTGGGCTAAGGTTTGTTACAGGGAGAAGGGAGACTGGGCTAAGGTTTGTTCCAGGGAGAAGGGAGCTGGGCTAAGGTTTGTTACAGGGAGAAGGGAGACTGGGCTAAGGTTTGTTACAGGGAGAAGGGAGACTGGGCTAAGGTTTGTTCCAGGGAGAAGGGAGACTGGGCTAAGGTTTGTTACAGGGAGAAGGGAGACTGGGCTAAGGTTTGTTACAGGGAGAAGGGAGACGGGGCTAAGGTTTTCTCCAGGGTGAAGGGAGCTGTGCTAAGGTTTTCTCCAAGGTGAAGGGAGCTGGGCTAAGGTTTGTTACAGGGAGAAGGGAGACTGGGCTAAGGTTTGTTACAGGGAGAAGGGAGCTGGGCTAAGGTTTGTTACAGGGAGAAGGGAGACTGGGCTAAGGTTTGTTACAGGGAGAAGGGAGACTGGGCTAAGGTTTTCTCCAGGGTGAAGGGAGCTGGGCTAAGGTTTGTTACAGGGAGAAGGGAGCTGGGCTAAGGTTTGTTACAGGGAGAAGGGAGACTGGGCTAAGGTTTGTTACAGGGAGAAGGGAGACTGGGCTAAGGTTTGTTACAGGGAGAAGGGAGACTGGGCTAAGGTTTTCTCCAGGGTGAAGGGAGCTGGGCTAAGGTTTGTTACAGGGAGAAGGGAGACTGGGCTAAGGTTTTCTCCAAGGTAAAGGGAGCTGGGCTAAGGTTTTCTCCAAGGTAAAGGGAGCTGGGCTAAGGTTTGTTACAGGGAGAAGGGAGACTGGGCTAAGGTTTTCTCCAGGGTGAAGGGAGCTGGGCTAAGGTTTTCTCCAAGGTGAAGGGAGCTGGGCTAAGGTTTGTTACAGGGAGAAGGGAGACTGGGCTAAGGTTTGTTCCAGGGAGAAGGGAGACTGGGCTAAGGTTTGTTACAGGGAGAAGGGAGACTGGGCTAAGGTTTGTTACAGGGAGAAGGGAGACTGGGCTAAGGTTTTCTCCAAGGTGAAGGGAGCTGGGCTAAGGTTTTCTCCAAGGTGAAGGGAGCTGGGCTAAGGTTTGTTACAGGGAGAAGGGAGACTGGGCTAAGGTTTGTTACAGGGAGAAGGGAGACTGGGCTAAGGTTTTCTCCAGGGTGAAGGGAGCTGGGCTAAGGTTTTCTCCAAGGTGAAGGGAGCTGGGCTAAGGTTTGTTCCAGGGAGAAGGGAGACTGGGCTAAGGTTTGTTACAGGGAGAAGGGAGACTGGGCTAAGGTTTTCTCCAGGGTGAAGGGAGCTGGGCTAAGGTTTTCTCCAAGGTGAAGGGAGCTGGGCTAAGGTTTGTTACAGGGAGAAGGGAGACTGGGCTAAGGTTTTCTCCAAGGTGAAGGGAGCTGGGCTAAGGTTTTCTCCAAGGTGAAGGGAGCTGGGCTAAGGTTTGTTACAGGGAGAAGGGAGACTGGGCTAAGGTTTTCTCCAGGGTGAAGGGAGCTGGGCTAAGGTTTGTTACAGGGAGAAGGGAGACTGGGCTAAGGTTTTCTCCAAGGTGAAGGGAGCTGGGCTAAGGTTTGTTACAGGGAGAAGGGAGACTGGGCTAAGGTTTGTTCCAGGGAGAAGGGAGACTGGGCTAAGGTTTGTTCCAGGGAGAAGGGAGACTGGGCTAAGGTTTGTTACAGGGAGAAGGGAGCTGGGCTAAGGTTTGTTACAGGGAGAAGGGAGACTGGGCTAAGGTTTTCTCCAGGGTAAAGGGAGCTGGGCTAAGGTTTGTTACAGGGAGAAGGGAGCTGGGCTAAGGTTTTCTCCAAGGTAAAGGGAGCTGGGATAATGTTTGTTCCAGGGAGAAGGGAGACTGGGCTAAGTTTTTCTCCAGGGAGAAGGGAGCTGGGCTAAGGTTTGTTACAGGGAGAAGGGAGACTGGGCTAAGGTTTGTTCCAGGGAGAAGGGAGCTGGGCTAAGGTTTGTTACAGGGAGAAGGGAGACTGGGCTAAGGTTTGTTCCAGGGAGAAGGGAGACTGGGCTAAGGTTTGTTACAGGGAGAAGGGAGACTGGGCTAAGGTTTGTTACAGGGAGAAAGGAGACTGGGCTAAGGTTTGTTCCAGGGAGAAGGGAGACTGGGCTAAGGTTTGTTACAGGGAGAAGGGAGACTGGGCTAAGGTTTGTTACAGGGAGAAGGGAGACGGGGCTAAGGTTTTCTCCAGGGTGAAGGGAGCTGTGCTAAGGTTTTCTCCAAGGTGAAGGGAGCTGGGCTAAGGTTTGTTACAGGGAGAAGGGAGACTGGGCTAAGGTTTGTTACAGGGAGAAGGGAGCTGGGCTAAGGTTTGTTACAGGGAGAAGGGAGACTGGGCTAAGGTTTGTTACAGGGAGAAGGGAGACTGGGCTAAGGTTTTCTCCAGGGTGAAGGGAGCTGGGCTAAGGTTTGTTACAGGGAGAAGGGAGCTGGGCTAAGGTTTGTTACAGGGAGAAGGGAGACTGGGCTAAGGTTTGTTACAGGGAGAAGGGAGACTGGGCTAAGGTTTGTTACAGGGAGAAGGGAGACTGGGCTAAGGTTTTCTCCAGGGTGAAGGGAGCTGGGCTAAGGTTTGTTACAGGGAGAAGGGAGACTGGGCTAAGGTTTTCTCCAAGGTAAAGGGAGCTGGGCTAAGGTTTTCTCCAAGGTAAAGGGAGCTGGGCTAAGGTTTGTTACAGGGAGAAGGGAGACTGGGCTAAGGTTTTCTCCAGGGTGAAGGGAGCTGGGCTAAGGTTTTCTCCAAGGTGAAGGGAGCTGGGCTAAGGTTTGTTACAGGGAGAAGGGAGACTGGGCTAAGGTTTGTTCCAGGGAGAAGGGAGACTGGGCTAAGGTTTGTTACAGGGAGAAGGGAGACTGGGCTAAGGTTTGTTACAGGGAGAAGGGAGACTGGGCTAAGGTTTTCTCCAAGGTGAAGGGAGCTGGGCTAAGGTTTTCTCCAAGGTGAAGGGAGCTGGGCTAAGGTTTGTTACAGGGAGAAGGGAGACTGGGCTAAGGTTTGTTACAGGGAGAAGGGAGACTGGGCTAAGGTTTTCTCCAGGGTGAAGGGAGCTGGGCTAAGGTTTTCTCCAAGGTGAAGGGAGCTGGGCTAAGGTTTGTTCCAGGGAGAAGGGAGACTGGGCTAAGGTTTGTTACAGGGAGAAGGGAGACTGGGCTAAGGTTTTCTCCAGGGTGAAGGGAGCTGGGCTAAGGTTTTCTCCAAGGTGAAGGGAGCTGGGCTAAGGTTTGTTACAGGGAGAAGGGAGACTGGGCTAAGGTTTTCTCCAAGGTGAAGGGAGCTGGGCTAAGGTTTTCTCCAAGGTGAAGGGAGCTGGGCTAAGGTTTGTTACAGGGAGAAGGGAGACTGGGCTAAGGTTTTCTCCAGGGTGAAGGGAGCTGGGCTAAGGTTTGTTACAGGGAGAAGGGAGACTGGGCTAAGGTTTTCTCCAAGGTGAAGGGAGCTGGGCTAAGGTTTGTTACAGGGAGAAGGGAGACTGGGCTAAGGTTTGTTCCAGGGAGAAGGGAGACTGGGCTAAGGTTTGTTCCAGGGAGAAGGGAGACTGGGCTAAGGTTTGTTACAGGGAGAAGGGAGCTGGGCTAAGGTTTGTTACAGGGAGAAGGGAGACTGGGCTAAGGTTTTCTCCAGGGTAAAGGGAGCTGGGCTAAGGTTTGTTACAGGGAGAAGGGAGCTGGGCTAAGGTTTTCTCCAAGGTAAAGGGAGCTGGGATAATGTTTGTTCCAGGGAGAAGGGAGACTGGGCTAAGTTTTTCTCCAGGGAGAAGGGAGCTGGGCTAAGGTTTGTTACAGGGAGAAGGGAGACTGGGCTAAGGTTTGTTCCAGGGAGAAGGGAGCTAGGCTAAGGTTTGTTACAGGGAGAAGGGAGACTGGGCTAAGGTTTGTTCCAGGGAGAAGGGAGACTGGGCTAAGGTTTGTTACAGGGAGAAGGGAGACTGGGCTAAGGTTTGTTACAGGGAGAAAGGAGACTGGGCTAAGGTTTGTTCCAGGGAGAAGGGAGACTGGGCTAAGGTTTGTTACAGGGAGAAGGGAGACTGGGCTAAGGTTTGTTACAGGGAGAAGGGAGACTGGGCTAAGGTTTTATCCAGGGTAAAGGGAGCTGGGCTAAGGTTTGTTCCAGGGAGAAGGGAGCTGGGCTAAGGTTTGTTCCAGGGAGAAGGGAGACTGGGCTAAGGTTTTCTCCAGGGTGAAGGGAGCTGGGCTAAGGTTTTCTCCAGGGTGAAGGGAGACTAGATGGAACAAACCTTAGCCCAGACTCCCAGGCCTCCAGTAGACCTCCATGGAGAGAGGTTAATGGGGTGAGGGATTTCAGGGTTAATGGGGTGAGGGATTTCAGCATCTTGCCACCCGCCTGCCTGTCCTGCAGAACCGGTTTAAGACGAGCGCTGCGAAGGGGGAAAGGCAAGCTGTGTGTGTGTACGCGTGTGTGTGTGTGTGTGTGTGTGTGTGTGTGTGTGTGTGTGTGTGTGTGTGTGTGTGTGTGTGTGTGTGTGTGTGTGTGTGTGTGTGTGTGTGTGTGTGTGTGTGTGTGTGTGTGTGTGTGTGTGTGTGTGTGTGTGGAGGAAGGGGGAAATGATAACTGTCCTTAATCTAGCAGGAAGGCTTGGTGCCTTCACAGAGAGACAGTGTTGTTTTAAGGCCAGGCTATGTGCTGGCTTTTAGTTTGGTTTTCCTTTAGTGGAATCTTCTTTTATTTTAAATTTTTTAATGTTTACTATGGGCACAACTCTAGGGCACAACTCTAGGGCACAACTCTAGGGCACAACTCTAGGGCACAACTCTAGAATACAACTCCAGAGCACAACTCTAGGGCACAACTCAAGAGCACAACTCTAGGGCACAACTCTAGAATACAACTCTAGGGCACAACTCTAGAATACAACTCTATGGCACAACTCTAGGGCACAACTCTAGGGCACAACTCTAGAATACAACTCTAGGGCACAACTCTAGAATACATCTCTAGAATACAACTATAGAGCACAACTACATTGTCTTTCCAAGAGGAATTATTACACTGTAGACTGGATACATGCCGTTGAAAACCCCTCCTCAACGATCAGACATTAGATATAACTGGAAGCATTAGAAGACGTTGGTTCTCTCTGCTTTCAGGGTGTTAGGAAAGAAGAAAGGGTCCATGGAAGGAAGAACAGGTGCATTTCTTAAACATTGTCCAAAGCCATGGTGTTCTGTGTGTGTGTTGGTACGCCGCCTGAGTGGCAGCCGGTGTCTATTGACTTGTTATAGGTCAGTGAGAGAGTGAGTCCTAGTGGACTTGCTATCTGTGTGTGAGTGAGTGCGTGTGTGAGTGTGTGTGTGTGTGTGTGTGTGTGTGTGTGTGTGTGTGTGTGTGTGTGTGTGTGTGTGTGTGTGTGTGTGTGTGTGTGTGTGTGTGTGTGTGTGTGTGTGTGTGTGTGTGTGTGTGTGTGCGCGCAAATGTGTTTGTGTGTGTGTCTGTGTGAGTGGTGTGTTGGCCTGTCAAACTGCTCTGAAACTGACCTTTCCCTCCACTACCTCCCTGGGGTCCTGTCGCTCTGCCAGAGGACCTAGAGGCTCTGTGTGTAGCGATGATTACCTTCCCCTGATCCGTAACCAGCAAGGGGACAGTTATTACCGTAACACACAGAGGAAAACTGGCCTGTACAGCAGCTGATAAAATATGGAATAAGGATTTGTGCGCTCAGCGCAGTCTTAGCTTAAATCTCTACTGCAGCTTGAAACGACTTGTGGGTATTGGTTCTCCTCCACTACTTCCTCCAGTGTACCATTAACCGTGAAGAAACCTGGTGGAAACGTTATGCTGAAGTATTGAAATTCCCACAGGAGAATGTGGTTTTCTTAACATTCTCTGAACTATTTGAGAACATTCCCAATGTCAAACCAGTTGAGAAAGTTCCTAGAACACAACCAAAATTGTTATTAAATGTAACCATGTTTGAACTTTCAGGAAAGGTTCTGTTAACGTAATGAAATAGAAAGAAAATAATTTATTTTGTCAAGTTCCTTAAATGTGCTGAGAATGTTCCAAAGCCAAGCAACTATCCTGCACCGTTCCCAGAACGTTGTAGAAAGGTTGTATGCAAAATAACTATTGGAAAACCACACTCTCAACAAGCTCTAATAAACATATGGTTATTAGAATGTTATGAGCTAGCTGTGTTTGTTCAATACGGGTTTGCCAGAAATGTCCTGGTATGGAGCAGGAGAAAGAGAGAAGAAGAGACAGTGTGTGACACACACAGAAAGAGAGCGAGAGAGGAGAGAGAGAGACACACACATAGAGAGAGAGAGAGAGAGAGAGAGAGACACACACATAGAGAGAGAGAGAGAGAGACACATAGAGAGAGAGAGAGAGAGACACACACATAGAGAGATAGAGAGAGAGAGACACACACAGAAAGAGAGCGAGAGAGGAGAGAGAGAGAGAGAGAGAGAGAGAGAGAGAGAGAGAGAGAGAGAGAGAGACACACACACACACACACACACACAAAGAGAGAGAGAGAAAAGGAGTGAGTACAGGGCCTCAGGTGTCATGTCAGTTGTAATCTTGCCAGGATGTCCAATATCTCTGAAAAGGTCCAATTGGTTGTCTGGCTGGTGGAATAGGATAACCCCTCAGAATAGAGGTGCGCTGGCAGTGATTGTCTGCTCTATCCTCACACACACACACAAACGCGCACACACACACACACACACACACACACACACACACACACACACACACACACACACACACACACACACACACACACACACACACACACACACACACACACACACACACACACACGCGCACACTGTGTGTGGGCCACTAATAAACCTGTCAGTGTCAGGTTCACCAGGTGTCTTTGTGATGTCCACATAATGAACCCCCAGGCTCACCGACAGGCAGCACCTCCATAATGATCAAATATAAGGATCTTTCTGGGTTATGAAAGGGCCATACAGTCTAATGATATGTAATCACGAAATAGCTAATTGTGTAACTGACTAACTGTAGGTCTACTCCATGGTTGTGATAATATAATGATTTATAAAGATCAATTATCTAATGATCTTTCTTGGTTTAATTGTAGGCCTATTAGCAATTATTATTCCACCGTGCTTGTGGCTTAATGATCAAACATGAACCATCCTATTGAAATACCTCCCCAGGAGAGTTCCTCAATAGAACAAGTCTTCAGTAGCTCCATTCTATCCCATTGCTGTGTTTAGCTGCTACTCTGTATATTCTCCTGAAGATGAAGCATCACATCTATGGTCTCATCTTGAGAAAAGTGGTGATAAACTTTATGAGCTGGTAACATTTTATGTCTCACCTCCCCAGGGCTGTGTATGGATATTACCTCATTCCAAAGTCCCTCTTTGCAAATATTATGACAGCTACTTATGTATGTTCTGGTACGAGCTCCTATTAAATCCATCCAATATTGATCTTCAATGTGCCAATATTTTAACAGTATTGTAAACCTAAATTAATAATTTACCTTCTCTGAAAGGCCTATGGGTTCGATGATAAAGAATCTGGTTACCAGGTGTTATTTTCTATAGTTTAATCTGTCTAAGTAGCAGCTGCCTAAACGTTTGTGGCACAACAGGTTACATCTCCATCACTTCACTTCTCTGTCACTAACACATAAATCTTTCACGTGATGTGAAGGGTATTTTCTGAATAAAAAATCCCTAACATAAAATCTCAACAGCGATGCCATAATAAAAATCTCAGATATTATACATACAGTCCCTTCGGAAAGTATTCAGACCCATTGACTTTTTTCACATTTTGTTAGGTTACAGCCTATTTCTAAAATTAAATAGTTTAATAGTTCAATCTACACACAATACCCCATAATGACAAAGCAAAATCAGGTTTGTAGAAATGTTGCTAAAAAACGTATATATTTAATTTACGTAAGTATTCAGACGCTTTACTCAATACTTTGTTGATGCACCTTTGTCACCGATTACAGCGTTGATTCTTCTTGGATATGATACTACAAGCTTGGCACACCTGTATTTGTGGAGTTTCTCCCATTCTTCTCTGCAGATCCTCTCAAGCTCTGTCAGGTTGGATGGGGAGCGTTGCTGCACAGCTATTTTTAGGTCTCTCCAGAGACGTTCGATCGGGTTTAAGTGTGGGCTCTGGCTGGGCCACCTAAGGACAATCAGAGACTTGCCCCGAAGCCACTCCTGCTTTGTCTGGGCTGTGTGCTTAGGGTCGTTGTCCTTTTGGAAGGTGAACCTTCGCCCTAGTCTGAGGACCTGAGCGCTCTGGAGCAGGTTTTCATCAAGGATCTCTCTGTGCCTCCCGGGTGGTGCAGTGGTCTAAGGCACTGCATCACAGTGCTAACTGTGCCACCAGAGACTCTGGGTTCGAGCCCAGGCTCTGTCGCAGCTGGCCGTGACCGGGAGGCCCATGGGGCGGCACACAATTGGCCCAGCGTCGTTAGGGAGGGTTTGGCCGGCAGGGATATCCTCGTCGCGCACTAGCGACTCCTGTGGCGGGCCGGGCGCAGTGCACGCTGACCAGGTCGCCAAGTGTACAGTGTTTCCTCTGACACATTGGTGCGGCTGGCTTCTGGGTTGGATGTGCATTGTGTCAAGAACCAGTGTGGCTTGGCCTCCATCATTCTTAAATGGCTCTCGACCTTCGCCTCTCCCGAGTCCGTATGAGCGATGAGACAAGACTGTAACTTCTACCAATTGGATACCACAAAATTGGGGAGAAAAAAGGGGTAAAAAAAACTAGTCTGACTAGTCTCCCAGTCTCTGCTGCTGAAAAACCTCCCCACAGCAATGATGCTGCCACCACCATGATTCACTGTAAGGATGGTGCCAAGTTTCCTCCAGACGCCAGGCATTCAGGCCAAAGAGCTGAATCTTGGTTTCATCAGACCAGATAATCTTGTTTTTTCTCATGGTCTGAGCGTGCACGGATCTGTGCCTTGATACAATCCTGTCTCGAAGCTCTACAGACAATTCCTTTGACCTCATGACTTGGTTTTTGCTCTGACATGCAATGTCAACTGTGGGACCTTATATAGACAGTTGTGTGCCTTTCCAAATTACGTCCAATCAATTGAATTTCCCACAGGTGGACTCCAATGACATTGTAGAAAGATCTCAAGGATGATCATTGGAAACAGATACACCTGAGCTTAATTTCGAATCTCATAGCAAAGGGTCTGAATACTTATGTAAATAATGGAAGGCTTTCCACTAGATGATGGAACATTGCTTGCTTCCATTCAGCCACAAGAGCTTGAGTGAGGCCGGGCATTGATGTTGCGCTATTAGGCCTGGCTCGCAGTCGGTGTTCCAATTAATCCCAAAGGTGTTTGATGGGGTTGAGGTCAGGGCTCTGTGCAGGCCAGTCAAGTTCTTCCACACCGATCTCGACAAACCATTTCTGTATGGACCTCGCTTTGTGCACGGGACATTGTCATGCTGTAACAAGAAAGGGCCTTCCCCAAACTGTTGCCACAAAGTTGGAAGCACAGAATTGTCTAGAAAGTCATTGAATGCTGTAGCATTAAGATTTCCCTTCATTGGAACTAAGGAGCCCGAACCATGAAAAACAGCCCCAGACCATTATTCCTCCTCTACCAAACTTTACAGTTGGCACTATGCATTGGGGCAGGTAGCGTTCTCCTGGCATCCGCCAAACCCAGATTCGTCCATCGGACTGCCAGATGGTGAAGTGTGATTCATCACTCCAGAGAACGCATTTCCACTGCTCCAGAGTCCAATGGGGGCGAGCTTTACACCACTCCAGCCGACGCATGGTATTGCGCTTGGTGATCTTATGCTTGTGTGCGGCTGCTCGGCCATGGAAACCCATTTCATGAAGCTCCTGACGAACAGTTATTATGCTGACGTTGCTTCCAGAGGCATTTTGGAACTCGGTAGTGATTTTTATGCACAACGCGCTTTAGCACTTGGTGGTCCTGTTCTGTGAGCTTGTGTGGCCTACCACTTCGCGGCTGAGCCGTTGTTGCTCCTAGACGTTTCCACTTGACAATGACAGCACACAATAACAACACAAAAATGTGACAAACTGACTTGTTGGAAAGGTGGCATCCTATGACAGTGCCACGTTGAAAGTCACTGAGCTCTTCAGTAAGTCCATTCTACTGCCAATGTTTGTCTATGGAGATCACATGGCTGTGTGCTCGATTTTATACACCTGTCAGCAATGGGTGAGGCTGAAATAAGCGAATCCACTAATTTGAAGGGGTGTCCACATACTTTTGTATATATAGTGTATTTCTGATTATACAAACCATGGATACATTATCTGTACTTCCCTATCAAATTAACTGATCTCCCTCTCCTTAGAATAGGAATCCCTGTGGTATTAATCCCATTGACTCACTAGACAGTCAACTAGTGCGCTCTCCAAACTCGCAATTTCAGAGCGCTTTTGTTTCCACATTCTAAATGTTTGTTAATGTTTCCCCATGATAAACTAGCCTACATTTCTGTTAAATCTGTATTCCACGTGAATTTACAATAATCACTAGTGTTAAATTTCATTCCTTAACGTTTATAGCAGCATTGTAGAAATGTTGTTTCATTTTGGTACAATATTGTTGCATTTCACTTTCCATTTCCTGTGAGTGGGCACAATGTTTCAAGTCCACATACACATTTGCAAGACTCATGAGGTAGAAGATCATTCTATAAAATTACTAATATACGATTGAATTAATGATTTTGGATTATGCATTTTATATTGAATACCAGTTAAGGGCCTAAAACAATACAAACTCCTGTTTTGGGGCTATTTTGCCAGATGAATCTTTCTTATTGTGAGGGGAGGCTGACGAGAGCCTGATACCCCGACCTGAGTCTGAATGGGCAAATCTGCCTGCTCCAAGCCGTTTTCTTTTCATGAAGAAGTTATTTGATACATTTGTAAACATACACTTTTTATAATTTTGTATATATTGTCAATTTAACGTCTGGGCCACCATCGTCAACTGTGGACCTAAATAAAAGCACAACTTGTGCACGTGATTCTGTTGCCTCCTGCATCATGTCTTCCCTTACGACTGCTATAAGGATCCTATTTTACAACCCCCAGACTCTCTGTCATCACAGTTCATCCTATCAGGTTTGAAGGTAAGACCCAGATGAAGACTGTGTCGCAGTAACAATGTTTATTACGGCAACAGGGCAGGCAAATGACAAGCCAAGGCAAGCAGGGGTCGATAACCAGAGTAGTGGGGGAAAGGTACAGGACGGCAGGCAGGCTCAGGGTCGGGTCAGGCAGATGTCGGTAATCCAGAGGTGGGGCAAAGGTGCAGGCAGGCTCAGGGTCAGGGGCAGGGGCAGGCAGAGTGGTCCGGCAGGCAGGCTCAGAGACGGGATAGACTGGGGTCAAAACCAGGAGGGCGAGAAAAAGAGAGACTGGGGAGAAGCTCCCTGGTACTAACCTATATCAATCCGTCCTATATTTAAGCAATAAGGCCTGGTATATGGTGTGGTATATGGCCAATATACCACAGCTAAGGATGTTCTAAACATGATGCAAGGTGGAGTGCCTGGATACAGCCCTTAGCTGTGGTATATGGCCAATATACCACAAACCCCCGAGGTGCCATATTGCTATTATAAATTTACGATTTTTCAATTTAGTCATTGTCTTTTATTTGGAGCGCTTCTGTCAATGTTGTGTAAGGATACGCACCTGATTACGCATCTGATTACGAATTAGACCTATAGGCTACCTGGCCTGTACGCAAATGTAGGCATATAAGTGTGCCCATTTGGGGAACTGATAGTATTTCTGATTGGCTTAACGCACCACCACTAATGAGCTGTGGAGCTTCTCAATGTAATGTTTTCTTCACCTCAAACAGCAAGCAAACAACGTCTGTTCCATCCACTGAGAATGACAATAGTTCCTCATTGAATTTGAAAACCTTTCCAGCCCTCTCCCTTTCGATAACCACTCAGCGTGAAAGGGAACAATGTCATGCTCTGATCCAGTGGAATAAAATAGGTCTACCTGATGAGCTCTTATTCCTTGCGTAAAATAGCCTCCAGCTGTATCTGTCCCGACCTCACTGGAGCAGGAAACTGAGGGCCCTGAATATTTTACATAATGTTGCAAGTTTGCTAAAGCCTTGGGTGGGTCCATGTTGATACAGTGTTTGAATTTCGGTGCAGACAAGCCATGCTTAGCGAATGTGATTTATAGGATATTTATTTTTATCAGGATATTTTCTACCTGCAGGCTGCAATGTTTTTATATGTTGGCTTTCTATGCAATTGTTACATAGTTGACAATGGCAATATAAGTTACTTTTTAAGTTTGTATCATTTTTATTTAGATTTGGATAGAATTTTGATTAACCACATGACAATGATTTTGAGATACGAAGGCGTTATTATAAATTAAATGAAACTGTTCCACGTAAGTGTGCATATGGAAACCATAACTGGCACGCAGATCGGTAGAAAGATAAATTGGCTCTGCACAACTTCAGGAGAGTAATGGCAGAATCTGCGAAAGCCAGCAGGAGCGGAAGGAGGAATGTCGGTCAGGTTTTTTCTCTTCTGGTTATCTTGATGTCTGGCTCCCTCTTGAGTAATGTGTGTCTTATTTCATCAAACAGACAAGCATATATTTGATTTTATTAAAACACAAAGGGTGTGTCTATATATGGAAAAATACACTTTTAAACATTTTGACCAATCACTTTGGGTAAACCAATATATTTTTTTAGTCGGGGACAGCCCTAGTAATTAGAGCAGTAAAAAAAAAATGTTGTCATACTACTGGTACTATATATGGTCTGATATACCACAGCTTTTAGCCAATCAGCATTCAGGGCTCGAACCACCCGGTTTATAATTACCTTTAATGTGGTGGCAGGTAGCCTAGTGGTTAGAGCCTTGGGCCAGTAACCAAAAGGTTGCTAGATCGAATCCCTGAGCTGACAAGGTACAAATATTTTGTTCTGCCCCTGAACAAGGCAGTTAACCCACTGTTCCTAGGCCGTCATTGTAAATAATAATTTGTTCTTAACTGAATTGCGTAGTTAAATAAAAATATTGGAACTCTATCCAGGCTTGAGTTCAATTCCATTTTAATTTGAGTCAATTCAGAAAATAAATCCAATTCCCCCCCAAAAAACTATTCAGTGTACTACCTAAATTGGAATTTCAATGGAAGTGACCTCAGCCCTGAGTGCATCTGCCCTCCTTCTCCTACAGGAATCCCCATACGTGATGCTGAAGAAGAACCATGATCAGCTGTCAGGGAACGATAAGTACGAGGGTTACATCGTGGAGCTAGCGGCTGAGATCGCCAAGCACGTTGGATACCACTACAAACTGAAGGTGGTCACAGATGGGAAGTATGGAGCCAGAGACTCCGAGACCAAGATGTGGAACGGCATGGTTGGAGAGCTGGTGTACGGGGTGAGTGCTCATATGGTGGTTATTAGAGCTTATAAGAGGGTTAGTAAGTGCTCATAACATTTATGGAGATGGTTAACATTCATATTTGTCACATTCTATTTTTATGACGATGACACCGCACAATTTTTCTTTCTGACACTATAATGTTCTCTATGATACCATCTGCAAAACATGTTAGTCCTTTTAAAAGAAATATTATTTTTTTCACAGGAAATTAGTTTCCAACAATCAACAATTTATATAGCTTAGGATACAGTGGACACACTCTCACACCCTCTCTCTCTCTCTCTCTCTCTCTCTCTCTCTCTCTCTCTCTCTCTCTCTCTCTCTCTCTCTCTCTCTCTCTCTCTCTCTCTCTCTCTCTCTCTCTCTCTCTCTCTCTCTCTCTCTGTCTCTCTGTCTCTCTGTCTCTATCTCTGTCTCTGTCTCTGTCTCTGTCTCTCTCTCTCTCTCTCTCTCTCTCTCTCTCTCTCTCTCTCTCTCTCTCTCTCTCTCTCTCTCTCTCTCTCTCTCTCTCTCTCTCTCTCTCTCTCTCTCTCTCTCTCTCTCTCTCTCTCTCTCTCTCTCTCTCTCTCTCTCTCTCTCACTCTCTCTCGCGCTCACTCTCTCTCTCTCTCGCGCTCTCTCTCTCTCTTTCTATCTCTCTCTCTCTCTTTCTCTCTCTTTCTATCTCTCAATTCAATTCAATTCAAGGGGCTTTATTGGCATGGGAAACATGTGTTAACATTGCCAAAGCAAGTGAGGTAATAATAATATACAAAAGTGAAATAAACAATAAAAATTAACAGTAAACATTACACATACAGAAGTTTCAAAACAATAAAGACATTACAAATGTCATATTATATATATACAGTGTTGTAACAATGTACAAATGGTTAAAGTACACAAGGGAAAATAAATAACCATAAATATGGGTTGTATTTACAATGGTGTTTGTTCTTCACTGGTTGCCCTTTTCTTGTGGCAACAGGTCACAAATATTGCTGCTGTGATGGCACACTGTGGAATTTCACCCAGTAGATATGGGAGTTTATCAAAATTGGATTTGTTTTCGAATTCTTTATGGATCTGTGTAATCTGAGGGAAATATGTCTCTCTAATATGGTCATACATTGGGCAGGAGGTTAGGAAGTGCAGCTCAGTTTCCACCTCATTTTGTGGGCAGTGAGCACATAGCCTGTCTTCTCTTGAGAGCCATGTCTGCCTACGGCGGCCTTTCTCAATAGCAAGGCTATGCTCACTCTCTCTCTCTCTCTCTCTCTCTCTCTCTCTCTCTCTCTCTCTCTCTCTCTCTCTCTCTTTCTCTCTCCGTACCTTTCTAACATGTCTCTCTTTCTCTCTCCCTACCTCTCTAACATCCCTCCCTCCCACCCTCCTTCCTTCCCTCCCTACCTTTCTAACATGTCTCTCTTTCCTTCTCCTGCCCTCCCTCCACCTCTCCCTACCTCTCTAACATGTCTCTCTTTCCTTCTCCTGCCCTCCCTCCATCTCTCCCTACCTCTCTAACATCTCTCTTTCCCTCTCCCACCCGCCCGCCCTCCCTGCTTCCCTACCTCTCTCTTTTGCATCCCTCCTTCCCTCTCTACGTCTTTGTCGCCCTCCCTCCGTCTCTACCTCCCTCCTTCCCTTACTTTCTCTATCCTTATGTTCCCCCTACTCACCCCTTCTCTCCTCCAGAAAGCAGACGTGGCGGTAGCCCCGCTGACCATCACCCTGGTCCGAGAAGAGGTGATCGACTTCTCCAAGCCCTTCATGTCGCTGGGCATCTCCATCATGATCAAGAAGCCCACCAAGTCTAAACCAGGTGTCTTCTCCTTCCTGGACCCGCTGGCCTATGAGATCTGGATGTGTATCGTGTTCGCCTACATCGGTGTGAGCGTGGTCCTGTTCCTGGTGAGCCGCTTCAGCCCCTATGAGTGGCACGCAGAGGACTATGAGGAGGGGGCCGACCCCCAGACCCCTACCCAGCCGACAGGGCCCGGTGCTGGGCTACAGTCGGGGCAGAGCCCTGGTCAGCAAGGCCAGAACCAGCAGAATCAGGAACAGACCAACGAGTTTGGCATCTTCAACTCTCTCTGGTTCTCCCTGGGAGCCTTCATGCAGCAGGGATGTGACATCTCACCCAGGTAAGAAACCCACTTAGAAATACAATGGTTAGATCTGATGTAGAAATACAATGGGTAGATCTGATGTAGAAAAACAATGGGGCGCTCAAAGTGATTTGACTAGTGCGGATAAAATGCCAGGGCTGTGTCCCAGTCCGCCCCTGCAAGCTCCAGTCTATTATTGTATTGACATTTGTTGGTTCTCCCCAATTCAGTAGGGTTTTCTTGGTACCACTTTTACATGTTGTCTAAGAGAACTTTTAGATTACAGTGAGATAAAAGTGAGATAAAACTTTTGAGTGAGATAAAACAGTGATACTGACAGAGCATCATCCCAGGGAGTTGACAGGGTGGTCATAGTACTGTACTACTGTTGAAAAGGTTGCTTATGTTTTGTGATAAACACTCTTTGTTTGTCGTCAACTTTTAGGGTTTGTTATTGTTGTTGTGTAATAGTTAAAAAAGTGAATGTGTTTTATATTTGACCCTCATTTATACCAGAAAGCTCCATAAAGACTCTTTTCATAGAGACCTGTGTGTGTGTGTGTGTGTGTGTGTGTGTGTGTGTGTGTGTGTGTGTGTGTGTGTGTGTGTGTGTGTGTGTGTGTGTGTGTGTGTGTGTGTGTGTGTGTGTGTGTGTGTGTGTGTGTGTGTGTGTGTGTGTCCCAATATACTCCCCACCCAGGGAGGCCCTCTGTCTGTCCGTCAGTCAGATAAAACAGGACTAAAGAAGTTCTCTTCTTTCGTGATCAATGTCTTCACAGAACACTTTACACTAAGTCAGCTGTCATTGAATACTTAACACCAGTCCCAAACAGAGACGCTTCCGTAGTCCTACTCTTTCAGTTACACTAGTTGTACGTTACACATTTACAGTGGGGCAGAAGTGGTACTAAAATACTTCAAAAACGATGAACTCATGAAGATGTGAAGTTATTATACCCTGCCTTCCGAAGAATTCACACCCCTTGACGTTGTCCACATTTAGTTGTGTTTAAAATGGATAAAATTGCGATTTTTTTTTACAACTGACCTACACAGAATAACCCATAATTTCAAAAAAATATTCTCTGAATGTTAACAAATGGATTAAAAAGGAAAGCTGAAATGTCTTGAGTCAATAAGTTCAGGAGTAAAAAATGGCTTAACAAGTCATGGACTGTGTGTTTAACATGATTTCTGAATGACTACCTCATCTCTGTAGCCCACACATACAATTACCTGTAAGGTCCCTCAGTCAATCAGTGAATTTCAAACACAGATACAATGACAAAGACCAGGGAGGTTTTCCAATGCATCGCAAAGAAGGGCACCTATTGGTAGATGGGATGGGGGGTGAGGGGAGGCAGACATTAAATATACATTTTGAGCATGGTGAAATGATTAATTACATTGGATGGTGTGTCAATACACCCAGTCACTACAAAGATACTGGCGTCCTCCTTACTCAGTTTCCGGAGAGGGAGGAAACCGCTCAGCGATTTCATCATGAGGCCAATGGTGATTTTAAAACAGTTACATGGCTGTGATAGGAGAAAACCCAGGATGGACCAACAACATTGTAGTTACTCCACAATACTAACCTATAATTGTGAAAAGAACTATCACGTTTCAAGGTAAGACCCAGATGCAGACAACATCGAATTAACAACATGTTCTACTCATTATTCCTTGTTAATAAAGCAAACATGTTTGCTTTCATTTGATTGAAATAATACAACTGGGCAGTTTTTCAGGATAAAAAATAAACAGAATGGAGCTTAGCACAGGCAAAATCCTAGATGAAAACCTGCTTCAGTCTGCTTTCCACCAGACACTGGGAGATGAATTCACATTTTAGCAGGATAATAACCTAAAACACCAAAGGCAAAATCTACACTGGAGTTCCTTACAAAGAAGACAGTGAATGTTCCTGTTTTGACTTAAATCTGAATTTTTAAAAGAATAATGGGCAAGTGTTGTACAATCCGGGTGTGAAAAGCTCTTAGAGACTACCTCAGAAAGACTCACAGCTGTAATCACTGTCAAAGTTGATTCTAACATGTATTGACTCAGGGGGTTGAATACTTATCTAATCAAGAATATTAGTTTTATTTTTCATAAATCATTTACAAATGTTATAATTTTTTATTACAGAGTATTCTGTGTAGATCGTTGACAAAAAAAGGACAATTTAATCAATTTTTGATCCCACTTTGTAACACAACATTTTGAAAAGGTCAAGGGAAGTGAATACTTTCTGAAGGCAATGTAGTGCTCTTTATTAACATAGCTGGGTCCCAGATCTGTTAGCTTTAGCTAACTCCAATGTCTATGACAATCATACTATGAACACTGCAGAGAGGAGTTAGCTTAAATAGATAGCACCTGCAAAAGAAAACACATTCACCAGGAAGGCTGGACCTATCGCCTAAACTCTGTCCACACTTAAGTGAACTGCGCTGAAGGATGGGTAGGTCAATAGTGTGTCTTAACCAGTGTCACTAGCTCTGTCCAGCTCCAACCGGAGTGAGAGCTCTGATGAACTGTGCCACCGTCGTTTCCGCTCTCTAAAGGTCACCAATTAAGAATCTCATTAAAGTGTCTCAAATTAGAGACACAAAGAGGTTGATTCTCTCTCTCAGGGACACCAGGGGGGGCTTCTGAGAGGAGGGGAGAAGAAGGTAGAGGACAGGAGAGGAGAGGAGGAGAAAGAGGAGATGAGAGGAGGAGGAGGAGAAAAGGAGGAGAAAAGAAGGTAGAGGACAGAAGAGGAGAGGAGAAGGAGGAGAGGAGATGAGAGGAGGAGGAGAGAAGAAGGTAGAGGACAGGAGAGGAGAGGAGAGGAGAGGAGAGGAGAGGAGAGGAGAGGAGAGGAGAGGAGGAGAAAGAGGAGAAGGAGGAGAGGAGATGAGAGGAGGAGAGAAGAGGGGAGAGAAGGTAGAAGACAGAAGAGGAGAGGAGAGGAGGAGAAAGAGGAGAAGGAGAGGAGATGAGAGGAGGAGGAGGAGAGAAGAAGGTAGAGGACAGAAGAGGAGCGGAGAGGAGGAGAAAGAGGAGAAGGAGAGGAGATGAGAGGAGGAGGAGGAGAGGAGGAGAGAAGAAGGTAGAGGACAGAAGAGGAGCGGAGAGGAGGAGAAAGAGGAGAAGGAGGAGAGGAGATGAGAGGAGGAGGAGGAGAGGGGAGAGAAGAAGGTAGAGGACAGAAGAGGAGAGGAGAGGAGGAGAAAGAGGAGAAGGAGAGGAGATGAGAGGAGGAGGAGGAGAGGAGGAGAGAAGAAGGTAGAGAACAGAAGAGGAGAGGAGAGGAGGAGAAAGAGGCGAAGGAGGAGAGGAGATGAGAGGAGGAGGAGGAGAGGGGAGAGAAGAAGGTAGAGGACAGAAGAGGAGAGGAGAGGAGGAGAAAGAGGAGAAGGAGAGGAGATGAGAGGAGGAGGAGGAGAGGAGGAGAGAAGAAGGTAGAGGACAGAAGAGGAGAGGAGAGGAGGAGAAAGAGGCGAAGGAGGAGAGGAGATGAGAGGAGGAGAGAACAGGGCAGAGGGCAAGAGAGGAGGGGAGGAGAGGAGGACATAATGAGAAGGGAGAGGAGAGGAATTTAACCACCACCAGTCTCTTCCAAGGCATTGACTGATTCACTGGACCAATGGAGAGAGATTGTGATTGTAAGAGCCTTGCAGTATGGGTACTATATCCGATAAATCAAAGGCCTCTTTTGGACCTCTTCTGTCCCTTCGTTGTCTTCTGTCCCTTCTGCTAAGCTAGCATAGTAAACACACACACAGATGTACAGAATGTCTGCTAAGCTAGCATAGTAAACACACACACACAGATGTACAGAATGTCTGCTAAGCTAGCATAGTAAACACACACACAGATGTACAGAATGTCTGCTAAGCTAGCAGAGTAAACACACACACACAGACGTACAGAATGTCTGCTAAGCTAGCATAGTAAACACACACACAGATGTACAGAATGTCTGCTAAGCTAGCAGAGTAAACACACACACACAGATGTACAGAATGTCTGCTAAGCTAGCATAGTAAACACACACACACAGATGTACAGAATGTCTGCTAAGCTATCATAGTAAACACACACACACAGATGTACAGAATGTCTGCTAAGCTAGCAGAGTAAACACACACACAGACGTACAGAATGTGCTGCTCTCACAGTGTAACAGAACACACCACTCCAATAAATATCGATCTCCTAGTACGTCCAATGGAGGAGAATGTCATCCTTATAGACAGAGAACTATGTATTATCTTGTAGATCTCTCTCTCTCTCTCTCTCTCTCTCTCTCTCTCTCTCTCTCTCTCTCTCTCTCTCTCTCTCTCTCTCTCTCTCTCTCTCTCTCTCTCTCTCTCTCTCTCTCTGGGGTCTACAGCAGCGATATAGTACATTAATGTATATAATCTACTGTACTCATCGTTCCCAGATGAGCTGGCCCCGTTACTTCATGTCTGGGCATAGGGGACTCTCTACAGAGGGTGGCCTTCACCAAACTCAACTGTTATGTGTCCATGGCTCCATGCGAATGCAGTCTTCTCTTGATGAGCCACAGTCAGTGTGTGCTGCGTTAGTTGAATCATTCCTCGCTGGGCTGAAACAATAAATCTGGTTTTCCCTAATGGAAATGTTTTAAAAATGCTTATTCTTTGTTTTTGGCTTGTGTTGTCTGTTTTTATTTGGTCACTCATGAGAACAGAATGTTAGTTTTACATCTGTGTGGAGACAGACGAGATAGAGATAGTGTTGCTTTTAGTTGCCTGTAGTCTTCCACTCAGGCCTTTTAATCGGAGACCAGTTTACAAAAGACTTTACCGACGTTCAGTCGTTATTAATCAGCGCTGTGGCGTTTCATTCCCAGACGCTGTCGTCTGAAGAGATACAGGAGTCCCAAATGGCTCCCTATAACCTATACAGTGCACATACTTTGACCAGGACCTATAGTAGTGCATTATATAGGGAATATGGAGCCATTTGGGATGCATCCCTGCCTTTGTCTGTTCCTTAATGCATTCTGATTGGCTGGCTCTAAAGGTATGTCTGCCTAGAGCTCTGTAGAGACAGGGCTGTGTGTGTGTGTGTGTGTGTGTGTGTGTGTGTGTGTGTGTGTGTGTGTGTGTGTGTGTGTGTGTGTGTGTGTGTGTGTGTGTGTGTGTGTGTGTGTGTGTGTGTGTGTGTGTGTGTGTGTGTGTGTGTGGGGGGGGGGGGGGGGGGGGATCTCTCCTACAGTGCCTGCCTGTGTGTGTGATCTCCTCTCTCTCTCTCTCTGCTATATATTCTCTCTAAATCCTTTGTTTACTGTGGGCTTTCTAAATGTCACCCCTGTCAGTCAGAGCTCCTAAATCCTCCCATCCATGACATTCCTCCTCTCCTCTCCTCTCCTCTCCTCTCCTCTCCTCTCCTCTCCTCTCCTCTCCTCTCCTCTCCTCTCCTCTCCTCTCCTCTCCTCTCCTCTCCTCTCCTCTCCTCTCCGCTCCTCTCTGTGTATCTCTGTAGACAGGTGAGCTAGAGAAGCAGGGATCTGCCCCCTTACAGCCCCCTTCTAGCCTCTCTACTCAATTCAATTCAAGGGGCTTTATTGGCTTGGGAAACATGTGTTAACATTGCCAAAGAAAGTGAGGTAGATAATATACAAAAGTGAAATAAACAATAAAGATTAACAATAAACATTACACATACAGAAGTTTCAAAACAATAAAGACATTACAAATGTCATATTATATATATACAGTGTTGTAACAATGTACAAATGGTTAAAGTACACAAGGGAAAATAAATAAGCATAAATATGGGTTATATTTACAATGGTGTTTGTTCTTCACTGGTTGCCCTTTTCTTGTGGCAACAGGTCACAAATCTTGCTGCTGTGATGGCACACTGTGGAATTTCACCCAGTAGATATGGGAGTTTATCAAAATTGGATTTGTTTTCGAATTCTTTGTGGATCTGTGTAATCTGAGGGAAATATGTCTCTCTAATATGGTCATACATTGGGCAGGAGGTTAGGAAGTGCAGCTCAGTTTCCACCTCATTTTGTGGGCAGTGAGCACATAGCCTGTCTTCTCTTGAGAGCCATGTCTGCCTACGGCGGCCTTTCTCAATAGCAAGGCTATGCTCACTGAGTCTGTACATAGTCAAAGCTTTCCTTAAGTTTGGGTCAGTCACAGTGGTCAGGTATTCTGCCACTGTGTACTCTCTGTTTAGGGCCAAATAGCATTCTAGTTTGCTCTGTTTTTTTGTTAATTCTTTCCAATGTGTCAAGTAATTATCTTTTTGTTTTCTCATGATTTGGTTGGGTCTAATTGTGCTGTTGTCCTGGGGCTCTGTGGGGTGTGTTTGTGTTTGTGAACAGAGCCCCAGGACAAGCTTGCTTAGGGGACTCTTCTCCAGGTTCATCTCTCTGTAGGTGATGGCTTTGTTATGGAAGGTTTGGGAATCGCTTCCTTTTAGGTGGTTGTAGAATTTAACAGCTCTTTTCTGGATTTTGATAATTAGTGGGTATCGGCCTAATTCTGCTCTGCATGCATTATTTGGTGTTCTACGTTGTACACGGAGGATATTTTTGCAGAATTCTGCATGCAGAGTCTCAATTTGGTGTTTGTCCCATTTTGTGAAGTCTTGGTTGGTGAGCGGACCCCAGACCTCACAACCATAAAGGGCAATGGGCTCTATGACTGATTCAAGTATTTTTAGTATTTTTACTCACTCTCTCCTCATATCCTCCACCTGTGCCTCTCTCCCCACCTTGCCTGTCTCTCCTCTCTCTTTCCCCAAGCTCTCACACACACACACACGCATGCACACACTAACCACACAACACCAAGGTGTGATTCTCTAACAAACAAAGTCAATCAAAGCCAACTGGGTGTTTCCTCACTATTAGTGTGAGAACAACAGAAACTCCCTCTGCTCAGTGGGGGACTCGTCTCCTCTCCACACCTGCTTGGTCGGTCAGTAGCACCGCTAGCCTGAAACAAATCAACCCTGTCACTTACTAAGATACCTGCCATACACACACACACACACACACACACACACACACACACACACACACACACACACACACACACACACACACACACACACACACACACACACACACACACACACACACACACACACACACACACACACACACACACACACACACACACACACACACACACACACAGATACACACACACAGAGAGAGAGAGCGTTCACTGCCCGTCACAATCAACATTTCTCAGCCCACTGGTCAAAATCAATCCATAAGGAATAATGGATCCAGTCTAATAATTGTGATGTGTGTGTGCTCGTTTGTGTGTGTATGTGTGTGTATATGAAAGCCAGCACAACCTTCCTCTAATCTCATGCCTGCTGAACAGATGAAATCTGTTTCTCTCTCGTCAGAATGTCTCTCATACGGATCTGTCTCTTCCTATACATGTTCCTCTCAGCTGTTAGATCTCAATGATTGGAAATATAAATGGTTTCTTCTCTCTCTGGTTTGTGTTGGTTTGTTTGTGCAAATGCTCTCTGTAGGTTCTGATGTGTATTCCTGGCACTTGTTTTAAAGGAATTTAAATTTAGCTAATTTTGTAGTACTTTGATTA